>NC_052677.1:11561305-11776298 GCF_016802725.1 Solenopsis invicta
TGTTATTTAATATTATACGTTTTTATGTTTGAGAAGGCTCAACATAGAGCAAAATTTAAATAAAAAGTCCCCCTTGAGGGATTACTGCAGGTGCAGCGTTAGCATCTGCAGTAACCACAGGTGTTCGTGTTATACGAAGCAAGAATTTTGCACTCAAAGGTGCAAATGCACTTTTGAGTGCAAAAATAAGGGCTCAGCCACGGTAAATTACCACAAGAACATATATAAAGTCTTTATTAATGTATGTAATATTTATAAGTTACTTCTACTTATTTAACAGATGGAATCTCGTTTGGCTCAAAAACAGAGTAAAGAGCCACCTGCAAACACATTAACGCAAAAACATCAGCAACTCACTCGAGAATTGGAAACGCAAACAAAACAAAATAAAGAACTAGAGGTATTAAAATTAAAATTAAAAAAATCAGAAGAATTAAATGTAAAATTATACAATAAAAATAAAATACTCCATAACATAATACAAGATTTAAAAGGAAATATGAGAGTTTTTTGCCGAGTTTGTCCACGAATAAGTAAATATATTTATAATAATAGCTATTTAACGAACTATTATGAATTAGGGACGATCAGAGGATCCACAATTTCCTTTTTCGCAAATAACGAATATTCCTCATTTTATTACGAGAAAAAATGCGACAAAGCATAGAAATTGTTTCTGAGAAATATAACTCTCGAATGTTACAACCGGAGCGATAAGATTGTTAAGATAGAAACAAAAAAAAAGAAATTGTGCGTTAACAAAATCAAGAGCAATATTTGCTCAAATTACCCAAAGCATCGCTTTCGATATTCGATGGCAAATACAAGAACTGGCTATCGTTCAAGAATACATTTCGTAATATAATCTGATCGCAGGCAGAATTGTCGGACATAGATAAATTGCATTATTTGAAATTGACATTAACTGATGAAGTTGCCAATAAGATAAAGATTTTAACGGATGACGTAAGCTATGCGTAAGTGTTCGAATTATTCGAGCAATCGTTAAAAGTAATCCCGATACAAAATGATCCGTAAGACAAAGTCAGGATTTGAAAAAAAATACTTGAGTTTTATTTAAGTCCGTCGACGACGGGAGATAAAATTGAGTCAAGATGTCTAACAGGAATTAGCAAAACTATAAATTAAAATTTATAGACCTGGCTTTGTCTGCTTAAATGACGTTTTGTCACGAACCGGAAGAGTGACTAACCTTAATAAATATAGAAAACAAATCCTAAGCAAACAAAAGATATAAAAAATCAGAATTGTAAATTTCCTTAAAATGAAAATTGATAGATCCCTAAAACGAAAAAATTATTAATCTCCTGGATACACGAACAGCACGTTGTACACAAAAAATACAAATGGAATCAAGATTTGTACGTTACTAATGTCCAACAAAACACATAGGCCAGAAGAACTATATGAACACCTTTGAACAGCGCATCGCAACCGAGCCAGGGCGGCTACACGTTTAAATGAACGGTAAGTTTATTTATACTTTAGTAAGTTTACTTTTTTAATTAAATTTAAATAATATAGTTATTGAAAAATAATACAATCTTTATTGGGATATAATTGAGATCAACTTATAATTTAATTTAGAATACACGGTGCGGCAACCCTGTATACAAATAATAATATATTATATAATAATTCAATTTGTATTGTAGATCATCGAGATCACATTCCATCACAAAAATAATAACTACAAATAGACACGAGGTATCGACACGACTTTCGAAACGAGATTAAAATGTGTCTTCACACGTTCACTCAAATTGTACAAGGAAATTTGAGTATTGCATAGATAAACTGCATTATTTAAAATTGACATTAAGGGACAAAGTTGTCAATAAGTTAAAAATTTTAACAGATGATGTAAGCTATGCGTAAGTGTTGGAATTACTCGAGCGATCGTTCGAAGTAACCCCGATACAAAATGATCCGTAAGGACAGACAAGTCAAGATTTGAAAAAAAAATACTTCAGTTTTATTCAAGTCCGTCGACGACGAGAGAAAATTGAGTCGAGACGTCTAACAGGAATTATCAAAACTATAAATTAAAATTTATGGACCTGGCTTTGTCTGCCTGAATGACGTCTCGAATGACGAACCGAAAAAGTGACTAACGTTAATAAATATAGAAAGTGAATCCTAAGCAAACGAAAGATATAAGAAATCAGAATTGTAAATCTCCTTAAAATGAGAATTGATAGATCCCTAAAGTGATTGGACGATGCGACAATTTGTCCCTCTTAGAATTAAGTAAATCATGCGTATGCATGTATATGCCATTGTAACATAATAAAAAAAGGGTGGGCGTTTTCTAGTCTCTCTACGTCCCTGCGCAGAAATCGTCCGAAATCCTCTTTCTGAATTTTACGGCCTAAACGTAGCACGGAAAACATGAAGGGGTCGAGAGGGGAGTGAAGAGGAGGGTATCCGTAGAGATAACATCGCCGCTTGCTCCATGTCTATCACCGCGATGCTTTCTCTCTCTAACTGAAGGCTTAAACAATTAAAGGACAATCACGTTAAAAGAGAAAGAAAGAGAGAGAGAGAGAGTTGCGTCAAGATTTAAAAAAATTAAAAAAGCTAATTTTTTTAAAAGCATAATTTGAAGACATTTAAATAATAAAGAATTATGTAAAAATAAAAAGATGGTATATTTATTCGTGGAAATCTTCTTCATCATATGATGCGATGTTAATTACAATTATTTTTTAAGTACTGCGTAAAATGAATGTTTCTTTATTAAAGAACCAAATTCTCTCTGTTACTATTAAACATCTTTTTTAAGTAAAAATATGAATGTGCAAAATATGGGCATAAACGTATTGATATGTATTAATATCAATGTTAATGTAAATAATTCAGACTATAATAAATAAAAAATTACGCGAAAGTAGACGTAATTAATCATTTGTGCACATTCTCGACCCCTGTTCTGGATGCAACATACGCGATACGTGTCAGATTTTATTTGCAGCAAAATGGATGTTAGCGAGAGATGGATGTGGGTTGTTGTCCGTGCTAACATCCACACTGTTTTTAACGGCGGGTTGCAAAATGGATGTGACACGTAGTTCCCATTCTGACCAGAATAGATGTGCGTCACTAGTGTACGGGAGTTTCGAAGCGTTATAGGAAAAAGGCCGCCGTGGCCGCTCTCAGGTTCCTCTCTGACGGAAGTAACAGATCCAATTTTATTTCGATCGCTTTTTCCGATCAACTCGTGATAAAAAAAAAATTTCCGGCCGATGCGATAATTTTTCTGACTGTCGTAAAAACCAAGGCCTTAATTTCGTCGAAGAGCAAAAACAAAAAAGCGGAAAATCGTAGCACTTTGTTATGGGTATGATGGACAAAACATCCAATTTGTGTGCATACTCCGAACTGTTGTTTTATTGCACGAAACGTTCAACGGAAGTTATTTTAGGCATCCAGATTAACATCGAAATACTGTCCGAAATAGATAGATTTTTATTTTATTGCGAGAGAGAAATTTAATTTATTTAATTAAAAATTAAATATATGAGAATTTTAATTAGTCGTTTTTCAAAATGCTTAAAAAATTATAAAGGTTCTTGGAAGAAGATATGGGGATGATAGGTAGATAACAGAGAATATGATCGTTCAAAATTCTGAAAAATATCGTCTAAGTTATCAGAGAAACATATTACACGAGTAGGTTACTGAAGTACGCTAGGGACGGTCACATATCAGCACGCTGATTGGTCGGCTCTCCCGATCTGAGCTGCTCTCATTGGCCGGCGCCTGGAGACATCATTATCGGCACGGCCAATCAGGCTTTTGGAATTTTTTAATTTTAAATTTAAATTTTTGAATTTAAATATACAGTAAACCTCGCAAATTCTGTGCTCCTAATAACTTTGACTATTTTTCAGATTTGTTAAACGAGTGCAGCATGCTATTTCCCGATGATACCTACTTCCTCCTTTTGTATTATGCTTTCCTAATAATTTTAACAAATTTTCGAAGATTTGAGAAGTGCATATTCTAGATGATTTTAATTAAAAAGCCGCTTTTCTCCTTACAAAAATATACATTTTTTTTATTGTCACAAAGAAAATTCTTTCATTAAATATCGACTGTGTTCCGAAACTTATCAGAAATATTTCAATCTCTTTGTCCATGAATAAATTTCAATTTGAGGTTACAAGTGAAAATATATTAGAATTATACCTTTTTCATAAAATGTGCTTTCATGTCACGCTGAACGTTCAAACGTCAGGAAAAAATTGTAACAGAAATTTCGCGCATGATGTGATTCAAGATTCTTTTGTATTACAATTGAAGCGCTGTTTTTTTCTTTCATCTTTTCTCTTTCTCTCTTTAAAGAAAAAGGCAAAGAAGACAATATCAACCATGCAAAAGCTAAAATGAACAGGCCTCGTGTAATTCAACATGGCGTACTTCAGTGTTCGCTCTTTGTTGCACCTTAGCTGGGATATTTTTTACAGAAATGATATATTCACCAGCAATTTTCTATTCGCGCTAATCCAAACGGGGAAATGTGTGTGATCACTTTCAAGCTTTCTATTAAGTCAAAAATTGATAGATAGCGACATGAGTCGCGACATTTACATAGTAAATTATTTAACGAAGCGGTTTCTCTGTTGTACTGCGTTAATTAAAATGGATTTTATGGTACAAAAATCGCTATCGTTACAGTTTCTCTATTTATGATTACACAAAATTTTGGCAATATAAATGGAATGTCTTGCAGGTATCGGACGAGTGCGAAATTTGTGATCTCAATTTAGATATCCAAAAGCAAATTTTGGATAATACAATAAATAGCGACTTGGTGAAGCAATATCCAATAAAAACCTCATACCAGAAAGCATTTTTGAAATTACTTATGCAGAAGGTATATTTAAAATACATAATTTATTTTTGTAAATACAAAATTAGAAGATATTATTATTATTATATGCGATTCAGATTAGTGAAAGTGGTAATGAAGTTCACGATAATCTATATGAAGCATATTGTAGATTGATATCTTTGCCAGATGAAGAATCTGTGCATTATCGCCATTTCTTAGTAGAAAATGGAACGTTAAATTGTATTACTTTGAAGGAGAGCACCAACTTGATTTCTAAAGGCACTACAGGCTTATGTAGCTGGCAGGTACTTACTTATTTTGAAGATAATCTCTTTGAGTGATTTCCAACTATCATTTGTAGCAAAGTGGGAATATTTTTAAGAATTTATCCAAGTCAAGTATTTACATCAGTTGCAATTGTAACAGGGTGCTGTAGTAATGAGTCAATGGGGTGCAGAAAACAAAGGACAGTTTTGTGGAAAAAATGTATTAGAACTTGGTTGTGGAGTTGGATTGACTGGAATGAGCGTAATTAGCGTGTGCTCTCCAAAGCAATACATTTTCTCGGATTGTCATCCAACAGTATTGGACATGCTCTGCGAGAATGTAAAACTCAATTTCCTTTCAAACGAGCAACGTAAACTATCAAATGTATCTGAAGCAATATCGAAGCTACAACTGGAATTAAATTATCAACAAACCAACGTTCAGGTGATAGATTTGAGATGGGAGGATATTGATAAATACGTATTGGAGAGTTCGTCGCAGCCCGACATAATTATTGCCGCTGATATTCTATATGAAAGTAATTCGTTCGACTCATTGACATCAGGATTAAAGCGTCTTTTAACGTTAAATAATTACGCTATTTTCGCTGCAACAGTTCGTAATAAAGACACAGTTTCACAGTTTTTGGATCACTTAGGTACTTTGATCATTCTATTTTGTCAATTAAAAACTGAGTTCTACAGGAACGAAAAAATTTAAATGCCAACATTTTTTCTGTTTTAGGAAATTACGATCTCGCTTTTGAAGAATGTAACTTGTCAGAACGTACAATGTTGATACAATCGATTGATGTGCCTGTTCGGATATTGAAGATTTTTCAAAAGATTTGACGTTAGTTTTATTATAGTAATGCTGATTTATCTATAATTTGGCAGACAATTTGTTTATCGAATTAGGAAACAATCAAGAGGAGCAATTAAACGGGTGATTTTATTAATAACCTTAGCATAACTTCCTACATATATAAATAACAAGGTGTTAAAAATATATATAAAAGTATTAAATATGAAATATTTTCTATATCTATCATCATCGTTAACTGTTAACATTATCATAACTCAAAACCATCTTCTTTTGCCATGGCGTTTGAGTTTCACCTCAGTCTCATCCACATCTTTGTCGGCATCCTTTTTCGTGGCCTTTTTCTTCTTTTCTTTCTCCTTTGTTTTTCCTTTCTTTGTTTTCACTGTAGAAGAATCCTTGTTTTTGCTAGATTGCTCGCTTTTGTTCCTCGCTGAAAGACAAATTTCAATAAAATTTAAACAAAAGCTTACAACGTATTTGACATTAATACATCTATTGTTATAATGTTTACCAGCAAATAAACCCATGTGTTTATTTATGCTCTTATCTTCTTCTATTTCTCTTCGACGATCCATCTCTAAGCATTCAACAATTTCGTTTCTTCTCTCTACAATTTCTACTAACCTAGAGGAAAAAACAGAAAGGTTTACATTGTATGTTAACATGCTATACATTAACATTTAAGTATTTTTTTAAATAAAATATTTTTTTCGGAAATACCTTTGTATCAATGCTTCTTCCCTCTGTTTGTCAAAGTCCGTTTTAGTAGCTTCTGGTTGGCACATGAGACATCGTATTTGATATTCCACTTCAACGTGTTCTTCCTCTAATCTTTGTTGCCTTCGTAGTAACATTAATTCGGCTTGTCTCCTGAACAATTCATTTTTTTCGTTCACTAACGCGAACAACTCCAACACCAGTTCCTCCACTTCCATATCAAGCGACGAGTCTGTCAATTAAAAAGATTAAATGTAAATTACATGTCTTTATAATACAGTTATTCATATTTATACGTGTGCGTTTCTTACCGTCTGCTCTAGGTCCAGATTCGCATTTATCTCGTATCAACTGTTCCAATCGTACACCTTGTCTTTCCAAACCTTGCTGTTGTAATTCTATTTCATCTAATTCTAATTTCACGTCTTTCATAGATATCACTTTGATCTGTAATTAAAAATGTTGTATAAAACTCTTTTTCAAATTTATACGTCCTCAAAACTTAATTCATAAGAAATTTAAATTTCACTGTCAAATATTTGAGTGAAGAAATCTGCACAAAGTTTGCGTAACAAACGCTAAACGTCTTGCGCTAAAGGATAAGATCATACCTTTCTCCTATGCGGAATTGGTCGCGGTGGGGCGGGACCCTTTTTCCTCTTCCATTTTCCTTGCACGCTTTTGTCGGAGTAAGACGTGTAGGAACTGTCGGTGCACAAGACGCTGTTCAAGCTCTGCCTGTTACGATTCGCCTCGTCTTTGTTTGTCTTCTGATCCTCCCACATGTTCAAGCCACGATCATCGCTGCGAAGCTTGATTATGGGAGATTCATCAAAACTTGGCGCATTGCTGATCGATACATTGCGAGGTGTGCTGGTTGGCATTGGCGGTGGAGGAGCTGGCTTTGTTTTTCGAGCTCGTGGCGTTGTGCGAGATGAGTCCTTTATCACAAGAAAAAGTCGAATGATATATAAACGCTTTTTTTGTACAATGTTTATAAATATATGCTCGTATTCAGAAAGTGCTTATAAAAATGTTGAATTTTTTTTTCGTTATTTTATCTTTGTTTTACATTTAATGAACGATAAAGATAGAATGACGAAAAAAGGTGCCAACATCTTTGTGTGCGCGTTCTGAACGCGAACACGGACCTTTATGTATGTTATGACATTATAACAGTAAATTTTTATCAATGTCAAATTAAAAATAGTGGATTAAGATTTAAAAAAAAAAAAAAAAAACAATTTAAGACTTACGTGATAGGGTAATGTGCTGCTAT
This sequence comes from Solenopsis invicta, assembly GCF_016802725.1. Taxonomy (NCBI): domain Eukaryota; kingdom Metazoa; phylum Arthropoda; class Insecta; order Hymenoptera; family Formicidae; genus Solenopsis; species Solenopsis invicta. The sequence goes on from NC_052677.1 coordinate 11,569,252, forward strand.
ACGTTTTAAGTGTAGATGATTCGCGCTGATCAGTAGGAAACAGTTCTTTCGCAACCGGTGGTTGAGGCGCAGGTTTCTTCTTTCTGTACGTCCCACCGGGAGTTGTGGTTGATTCGGAACTAGTTAAGGAACTATTAGACGCGTACACGCCTCCACGATCTAAATCAGCTCTCCGTGGCATGACACTTACATCGGAAGTGATCCTGTTCACATAATAGTAAAACAAATGTTAGCGCGATATTCTTGTACTACATAGCACTGCTGAAATAAAGCGGAAAACGTACTTGATAGTACGCGGTTTCGGCACAGGCACACTTCCAGACGGCGTTTCGTCTTCTAAAGTCAGAAAAGCCTCGTCGCTACCGTGCTCCTCTTCGTCGTCGCTCCAGAATGGATTAAGATTAATTTGCGGCGCAGCCAAGACTCGCTTCGTCACGGACGCTTCCCGATTCTCCGGTTTACTCCTTGCCGCTGGCTTCGGCGGTTCCGGTTCCTCGATGTCCTCGTCCTCGCTGCCGAATGGATTAGTCGATACTTTGTTGTTCCTAGAGCTGTTCATCACAGTCCGCGATTTACCCTCCACGGGGTCGTCTTCCTCGTCGCTCTTGAAAGGGTTTAGGTCTTCCGGGTAATCTTCGTTGTCACTTAAATTGATGCCTTTCGCGGTCAGCAAGCTAGTACCCGCTGCTCTCTCGTAATGCTCCCCATCAATCTCACCGTTTTCGATTCGATCGTCCTCGATCTTCGCGAAGCTCTCTTTCTGTCTTTCGATACTTCTGACTTTCGTGCTGCTCTCGAGCTGCGTATCGAGACGTTCCTCGTTATTCGCTCGTACGATGTCCTTTGAAAAGGTCTCCTCGCTTTCTCCGCTACTGATGATCTTCAAGTCTTCGTTTTGCTGTTTGCCGACTTTCTCGAAGCTGTCTTTACGCTTATCAGTATTTTTAATTATCGAGTCTTCCTCGAGCCTCTTTTCCGGATGTTTCGTTTCTTCCTCGTTCATTGGAAGAACGTCCGGTGACAGGTCGCAGGAGTCGCCTTGAACTACTGGACTTCTCTTCTTGCTTCTATCCACCCCATCGACGCAATCCCTTTTCTCTCGGGCCTCAAACATTTGGAGCCTCTGCTGAACCAACGAGAGTCTCGTTTCGGGATTGGCTCGTTCACCGGCGCGTCCTGGCGACTCTTTGGTATTCTCCTCTCTTCTCTTCTTACCTATGTCATGGAATGAAATGGCAGTCGATCGCTGATCCTCGTCGCTCCTAATGTCTAAGCTATTTAACGCGCTATGTACATCGTAACGCTCAATGTTGGACTCCTCCATATCCGGGGAATCCGTCACGGAACTGCGGGATTCCTCCTCCTCCTCCTCCTCTTCATCATCATCTTCATCATCATCATTCTCCTCTTCTTCCTCCTCGTTCGCGTCGTCGTCTGGGAATGCCGAGCCGATCCTGCTTTTCGTTTGCTCGTGATGATCCAAGTCGATCTTGACATCTTTTGTGCTCGCGATAGACTCGTCGAGCTTCTCGGAAAGCAGATGGCTGGTCATAAAGCTCTTACGCATTTGCGACGTGTGGGAGATTAAATCGGGCACCGCAGCGTTCTCCAGTACACCCTGCGCACACAACAAAGCCTCGTCAATCGACTTCTTTTCAATGCGAATGCTCATTTAAAGATGATAGATAAAGAGATATATAGAACATTTTTTTCTCAAAATATTGAGAAAAATATAAAAAAAAAAATACAGATTGTTTTACATTGCATTTGAAAGTAGTGAGAAAAATTTGGCGATAATTTTCCATCTGGATAAAAAATTATTTTAATAAGCAATAGACATGTGCGATAATGAAAATATAATTAATAATGAAATAATAAAAAAAAATCTAAATTTTTTTATCTAAGCACTCTAAATATTCAAGATGATTTATGTAAAGTTTCATTGCGACGCAGAGATCAGTTCTGTAAAATAAAAAAATTTTTTTATTTACAAAATAACTATAAAGCAATAATCGCAATAAAACTTTGTATAAATCATAAATCGTCTGGAATACTAAAATATTTGCACAAAAAATTTAGATTTTTCCGAGAGGGAATTCACAACCCAAAATTTTGTACACCAATGCCGATTTTTGGCATTGCTGTAAAACACTGCCGACATTTTTGCACACTGCCGACAATGCTTATTGTTAGTCAATGCCTACAATGCCGTCAATCCTATATTAAAATTAAGGCAATGCCATGCAATTATGAACACTACCGCGTGCCCATTATCATACGCCAATGCCTGCACAAGAATTCTAAAGCTTTCCCGAAGTATTCAAAAATTTTTGTGCTCAACCCCATGATCGAAAAACCGACTCTGAAATGAGCTCACCACTCCCCAACCACTGACGACAATGCCGTCAATATTATAGGTCACTGCTTACTTTTTTCGGCAGTCCACTGCCGAAATTTTGTACATCAATGCCGGCTGTGAATTTCCCCTCGGATTTTTCTTAATGTTGTAAAAAATAATTTGATTTTCAATAACAAATAGAGCAAATAAACTATAAAAATAAGATCATTGCACCAGTCAGTGAACAAATAAAACATTGTGCTAGTCAATGAACATATAAATAAAATTTTAATATAATTACATTTTTAAATAAAAAAATGATATTTTAATAAAATGTTTCTGAAAATTAGAAAAATACTATTAATTTGTAATTCATTATTTCAAAGTTTTATTATTTTAATACTTTTCTAAACATAGTCATTTACTGGTGATTGTTCAGCAGCTGGTGCAGTGCTATCCTATATTAGTAAATAAAAATATAATTTTGTTCACACAACTTTCTTTGGGGTGTTAATATCAAACACATTTTCAAATTTCATTTACTTTGCAGGGACCGTACGTCCGATACATTCTCAAATCGCGAATTAAAAACTGCAAAAACTGACCTTCCTCTCCGTTTTTTCCTCGTCGCTGAGCGGCCTCGATTCATTCTTCTCCCTTTCCGTGGCGGACATCGGTGACTCGGCGGCGTACCTGTGACGCACGTCGTCGGTCTCCTCTTCGTCCGGACACGTCTCGCAGCAGTACTGGCCTTCCTCGGTCTCGTAGTAGTTGCCTGGCGTCAGCTGGTTGGCACAGCGAGCGCACCGGAAGCAGGTACGGTGATAAGGAGCGCGCGCTATCAGCAGCTTCTCCGCCAGGAAGACCGGCAGCCCGCATGCGGCGCACGGATCCCTCCGCATCCCCAGACGCGACCCCACCTGTGTTATCGGGTCGAACACGAATATCGAGGTTACCGTCGTCATATTCTTTCATCCATCGTGTTATCTCTGTAGCGTAGTAGTAGCGGCTAAATAAAAGTGCACGCGATTTTATGCAAAACGCCTACCGCCACCACACTGCCATCGCCATCACCACCACCACCACCACCACCCTCACCGATTTTATCGGAGAGGCTCGAACGATCGCTCCCTAAATTAGTTTTCTTTTTTCTTTCGCGTGCGCCTGCAATTACCCCCGAAATCGAAGCGAGCCTCATAAATCGTTGCGAAGGGGCTTGAATTTTTATATGGCGCGAAATTCTACGACATTATCACTCCAATTGCGGAAATCGTTTTTCCCCCGCGGTCGGAAAAGCGTACAGCTGGAGATAAATATTGGCAAATTGTAGGTCGCGCATTTGTAACGAGCCATTGGATATCGAGCTTCTACCACTCGTGTGTCGGTCTTTTACACAGCCAGCGAATTTCCACAATAGCGGCCGGCCATACATCTCACGTATATTATCGCGGTATGCATCTAGTGTCCGGTGAATCCAATAATGCATCGGATCGGTGGTGACTTCTATACGGAACGTGCCACGGGCGGGGTAACGTGCAAGTGTGGTATATCGTCGCGGCCGTAATAATGAGAACGTTTGCTTCGCGGGAGCGGGATAAGAGGAAAGAATAGCACCGTCACGCGCGTTAAAATCCTTGTCGCGGGTAAAGAGAAATGAAATGCGCGTCGTTCGCCGGAACTTGGATTGGAAAAAGGAATGGCGATCGCGCGTCGAATATTCTTTCTCGCGTTTCCCTTTCGAACTTTCGCGATATTGACGTAAGGACGTGGAAAGATTCTGTAAAACTCTCTTTGTGCTCGCGCGGTCGGTCTATTGTAATACACATTCGGCGATACATTGAACAATTTTTACGATATTCCAATATCACTAGCGGCGTTTTATTGAGCATTATTCTGACATTATCTGACAGAAAAATTGACTCAGTGTATAACGTGAAAGATCTAAAGAAATATCTCTCTCTCTCTCTCTCTCTTTCTCTCCCTCTTTGTAGGCATGCAGAAATTGTGAAAAATTTATTACCGATTATTTATTGTAAATGAGACTCGTGCTGAAGGAAAATGATGATTTAATTAAAAAACGATGAATAATAATACGCGTCTCTGAGCTCTTCTTTTTTTATTTTTTCGTCGCGTCATCCGTCCGCGAGGACTTAAAAATCCATACGCTAATCCTTCTCGCTGAAAAATTGCACGGATGATAGGTTGCTAACCGCAAGATCGATTCCCCATTAAAATTTCATCGATGCCACGTGCATGAGTTTTCCATAGGCGGTTAAATAAAGCGGCGATCGATCGCGGGTTAGTACAACAAAAAGAAGAAAGAAAAGGATTTGCTCCGCGATTTTCGTCTCGCGATCGTTTTTCTCCTCGCTCTTATTGAATAATAAACATTGCGCCAACGCAAATGTATCGATTACTAACAGACGCATTATGACGTGGAACGTCAACGTTTATCGCGAGCGTATCTCGAGAATTAATAAATGTATTAGTGTTCGTAACGTGATTAATTAAACGGATCTGTGACAGATCGAAAACTTCTAACACCGAAGCCACTGGCTGGCGCGGGGCGGGGCGTTTTGATTTCGCAAGAGAGCGTAAACGTCGCGCGTCGCGCCCAAGCTATCCGAGCATCGATTTTCGAGCGACGCTAAGTGCGCGATTAATTAATTTGATCGGCGATAAGCGCGACGTTTTTACGGTTGCAACCGGCTCTGCTCGAATCGTCGCCGCAGAAAAACCCGTCACGGACACTTTGTTATCCCCTCCCCCCCCCACCCTCCTCTCACTCTCTTCGAAGCCTTTTATCGCGCGCTCGTAGAGAACTACCGTGCGTGAGAATTAATCTTCTTAATTAAAGCGCCTTTGTTTCGTGACGGAAAGAAATCGAGAGCGAATTTTCGACGTTGCCTCACCGTTTCTCTGTCTCGCATGTATAATAAGTTTTCCTCGCAGAGACGCGGAGACGACGGGAAACGGCACGCGGCGACGATTCGACTGCGTGGAACTCGCGGCGGAGAGGCTGCTGACCGCGCGCGTCCGATTTCTATTGCGTGAGCGAGCGAACGCGTGCTAGCGTGCGTGCGTACGTACGTGCGTGCGTGTGCATGCATACGGCGAGTGTACACGCAAACGGAGTGGCAATGACATATAAATAGAACGTCGCGCTCCGGCGACTCGCTGCTCATGATTAATTACCTTCCACGGCTTTGTAACGTATAGACTTAGTAAATGAGGCGATTGTTGACGAGATAGTCGAGCTTTCGGCTTATTGTTAAACGCGCGCGCGCGCACGCTCGCGAGTCTCTTTATTCGCGGCCCGAAATACCACGGGCGTTCCCGGACGGTCGCTTCCGGGGTTGGAATTCGTCGGCCACACACGCACACGCACGAACGCACACGCACACGCACGAACACACACGCACACACACACACACACACACACACACACTCTCTCTCTCTCTCTTCGGCGAAGGGCGACGAGTCGTCGTCCGGAATAGCGAGAGGTGTCTCCAACGGATTGATCGATTGATTCTTTCGACCGGTGTATAGCGCGGGCGGAGAAACGCAACGAGCGCGGTGTACGGATCGTTTATTCTGACAGAGCGACGATAGTCTCCGGTCGCGAAAAACGTGACGGGACTTTCGCGACGACGACGATGACGATTCGTATCTTCTGCGACTCGTTGAGATTCGCTGCGATGCTTTCACGCTGCAAACAAAGTCCGCGCGCGCGAGGCAACGAATTTGTTCTCCATAGCGAGAGGGATGACAGCAAACAGATCTCAGCGAGACCGGACGGCACGCCAGCCAGTCTATGCGCATATTGTGTAAAATAAAAAGAAAAACGTAAAACTGCGAACGGCGAATAACGGCCGTGTGCCGCCGCTCGTCAGTGTCGTTAGCTAGCATGACACGAGGAAACGTAACAATTTCTACGAGTAGTAATAAGACATTCCGGCTGTCCCGTGCAGAAACGAGTCAAGCGGTGCCTGCGACTCGTGAGCTTCGGCTCGAACTCGCCTCGTTTTCTTCCGCCTCCTCCCTTTGGCAATCCAAGCCCGACAAGTAGCGTGGCTACTTCTTCTCTACGCGTCCCTCTTCCGTCATTAATACGGAGAAAAAAAAATAATATAGTGCGAATCTCCCGCCTTTATACCGAATCACGCCGTGCGTTAAAATGAAATGATCGCGCTGTATGCGTGCGCGTGTGTACGTGTGTGTATGTGCGCGCAATGTCGGAGCATGCCAGCATGCAAGCAGCAGCAGCAACCCAACAACGATCAACCATAGGCAAGCAAAAACAATAACGAGAAAGCGAAATTACCTTCTAGCAGAATATTTCAGGTTTATATTGCCCCATTAAGTCCAAGCTTTCCTCCTGGAGAACAAAAATAAACGATGAGAGATGGGATTGACACACAGATGACGTTTCGCGACGCAACGACGGTAGAATCGACGGGAGAACTTTGGCCCCGACGACGCCGCGACGCGCGGATCGCAGGCGTAACGCTTACGCGCCGTCCGCGTAAGCGTTACGCTTCGGGCTAATTTTATTTTATCGCGACCCGCGCCTGGGATTATTCACCGAGCGGCTTTCAGAGAGGGAAAATTCGATTTTGTTTTATTTTATTTTATTTTTTTCGCTCCGCGTTTCCTCGCTTGCATAAGCCTATCAACGGCGGGTTTGCCGCGTGACTCACACGTGTCGGCTTTAACTATGGCGAGCGGTTATGCGAGCCGTAATAATGAACGAAACTCGACCCACGCGAGAACGGATACGCCACGTCCGTCCGTCCGTCGTGCGTACTCGACGCTCTCGTTCCTCCTCGCGGCCGGGAATTACGGGTCGTCGTTCAAATTAAAACGTCGCTCTTCGCTTCGATCTATCGGAACGAACGCTTTGCGGGTCGGCGATGGCGCGTGTGAGGCGAACCAGAGGCGAACTGACCAGCGGCAGCGGCGGCGGCGAGTCCTCGAGCGAGGAAATGCGCGGCATGCGTGTGGGTCGAGCCTTGACGACGACGACGACAAGGCGAGCGGACGCGATAGGAGCTAATTAATGCGAACTTGATATGCGCGCGGTATCTCGGAAACAACCGCGGAGTTTCGTAATAACCGGAATTTCGCGTCTCGTCGCGCCGCGACGACGCGCGAACTTTGCCCAACGCCCCGCCGCCCGTCTTGTCATCGGGATTGTCACAACTTCGTAACAGAAGTTGGAAGTCTGACCTACGTTCGCGTGACTTCTACTTCGAGCCAGTCAACATTTCCAGGGTCCGCAGTAGGGGCTACTACCATGGGAGACTATTCCTCCGAGAGTTCGCGGTTGCACGGAAATAACGTCGGGAACGGCGTGTCGGGCTGTCGACGGGACCTTGAAGAAATTCGCGAGCAAACTACGCCTCGTTCCGGTAACAACGGTAACTTCTTGCGCTCACGACTATTCCAAGCTAAGCGCTCGCTGCTCGCGTGCCTGCACGAATAAGGCACAAAGGGTTTCGACGAGAGAGAGAGAGAGAGAGAGAGAGAGAGAGAGAGAGAGAGAGAGAGAGAGGAGGAGGTGGAGAAGAGGCGAGAGTGGATAACTATCGGTGTTACATTGGAGCTACAACGCAAAAATCGGGAACGAACATTTTCTTACGGTCCCGTTTTCCCGCAACTTACTCGACCGAAATCCTCCGACGCGCGTCGATACTCCTCTCTCTTTATCTCTCTCTCTCTCTCTCTCTCTCTTCTTCGTGGTACTCGCTGCCGTTGGCGAATGCAAATGTTCTCTCCCGGACCGCTTATTAAGAACGATCGTCCGTATCGGTCTAGGTAGCAATAGCGGACACCGGTAAGTACGAAGGAAGAGTCCGGAATCGGGATCACGAAGGCGGCCGGCATGACTGACAGAAGCGGTCATTGTTGGCCGCGAAATCACCGGCTAAATGGATCCCCGGGACAGATACCGTGCACGCCAACCGCGCGTTTCTTCGCCCCGTGACCTTCGGCTCTCTCTCTCTCGCGTCTCTCCCTCTGTCTCCTTCTCGGGTCCGTTTTACGCGCGGAAGAGTTCGCGAGTCGGTTGCGAAAACGCGATAATTCGCGACTTTGCGCGATTTTCGTAGAGAATAAAAAAAAAAAGAGGGGTTGTGCCGCGCGAAAGTTTCGTTTTGCGAGAGCAACATGATGATGACGAACGAAGCAGACGTCACAAACCTTCGTACTGGACACGAGGACACAAGTTTCGCACATACAAAACTAACACATTTTGAAACATCGACGAGCGAGCGCAATTAATCACTCGCAGAAGGCGCAAGCCACCGAGAGTGCAAAGTAAATTTCGCGCAAGGCAAACAGCACGTACAGCTCCGCACATTGCATAACACTACCGTCCATCAATTTTCTCAAAACACATAAAAATGATGGATCCCGGAATGTAATCGACACAAAAATATAATCGATCGTCCGTGACGGGGTGCACGTGTGTTGCTACGTGTGTGCGATCGTGTGGACGAGCGTCAGACCTATCTCTTGCCGCCCACGCTCTCGTGTTCGACCGGTCATCATCAAGCGAGATAATGGAAAAAGGGCAAATTTATATATTTTCGAATATACAGGGGAAGCTTGCTGAATGCGTATTTATTCAATATTTTACATTTTTTTACTTCATATAAACAACATTTGTTGACAAAAATAAATAAGAAAAATAAACAAAAGTAAATAAGAAAGAAGTAATGTAGACGAAAATTTAACAACTTTCATTTTGTTTTGTGCATGCTATCGGCTTTTTAGAAAATCAGACACACCTGCATGATGTAAATTTTTCAACAACCGATGATAACATAATTATACAACTTTATTTCGAATTGTTATATTTTCATAAAGAAAGGCTTGTTAAAGAACATTTTACATTTATTATATATTTACAATTATGATAAAAATTAAATCGATATTTTTATAAACTCTATAAAGTTTCTTAATTCGTATACGCTAAGATAAAAAATTGTAGCTGTGGCAATTATAAAGAAATAATCAACAAATTTTAATAAATGTTAATAGAATTACATAGTTAAGTCAACTATATATTACAGTTATTGCAATTAAGTTAAGAGAACTAATAAAAAAATAGTTGTAATATACTATAATATAGTAATCCTCTCTTAACCATTAATTAATGGCAATAACTGTAATATAGTTCACTTAACTACATATTATAATTCTAACAAATTTGTACAGTTGTCCCCTTATAGCTGCCACCGCTGTAATATTTTCTCTCAATGTACCACTACTTTAACTATGAAGAAATGATACTAATGTAATTGATAAATGATAATAATAAAACTAGTAATTGCCACAAATAAAAATGTATCAATTGCAAAAATAAGTTCAAGCCTGTTTTATTTCAGTATTCTTTACTTTTCAACATTGTTATTTATTAATTATTTGATCGCTTTTTCGATTATTTTTAAATTATATTATACTGCAATAAAATAAACTTTGATTAATGGTTTCTTTCACTTTTAATTACTTTAATTCATAAATTCCGATATTTTCGAAGCGGTACGATTTAAGAGATCACAGGTACGCTTTAGACGATCGGTTTTCTAAATCACGCCTTTCGCAGCATGCTACGGAAAAGCTTGTAACAAATTAATTAGTCAATAGATGACCGAAACATCAAGTTACAATTTCGAACTTTGCACCCAAAAAACAGCATCGAGTGTGAAATCTAATAAAAAATAAAATAGCTTAAGTGGTACGCATTTGGCAACTCTTTCCCTACACATAAAATGGAAAAAGGGCATGCGCGTGCGCGTGTGTCGATAATGCGCGCGTGATATTACGCAAATGCAACAGCGATGGCATTTTGTTTGTTGGCTGTTGTTGCAACGCCGCGATGACGCCGGTGTCAAGGTAAACCGCGCATGAACGGGCGATACGAGGACTCTCCTCGGGATTCTCGGCCGCGATCTAGCGCGAAGGAAAATCTGAATTCGATTTTTTCTTTTTTTTTTTTTTGCGAAGCCGCTTACAAACGCGGGGTTTCTAAAAATGAACGGCGGAGTGGGTCGACCGGTCTCGCAATGAACACGCGATTGACGCGATACATGATTAGTGAGAGAGAAGAGAAAAAAAACTTAGAAGATGATCGATTAACACGTTGAGTGGCGTCAAAGTCACGTAAACATGTGACTCACCAGGCCCGTCCAATCGCCGCTAATTCACGATATACCCACATCCGTTTGTGGAAGATGAAACGCGCGACGGAATAAAGCGATTTACAAGAATAGCCGTCCCGTGTGGTATATGCTTTCGCGTAATGGTGATGGCTCGCGATGATTGCGTAAGTTAACGAGGAGTATCACTCAACGTGTTACGACGCGACGGTTCTCCGCTCTGGAAAAGCTTGAGGGAGCTTCCAAGCCCGCGAGACTTACGAAGCTTACGTATGGAAATTACATAATGACATTCAAAGAGGGAGCCGGGCGAAAGAAAGTTACGAGAAGCGTGTGCCTCGGTCGATCGAACGAACGATCGATCGATCGACTGATTGATCGTGTTGTAATCATAATCGTGACGCGTACCTTTTGTTTAGGAGATTCTGGAACAGGGGCAATCCTCTCGTCGGCAGTTTCGGTCGTTCTGTTCGTCGCCAGACGGCTGGGTGAAGATCCTGAAGACAAAACGAAGATAAACACTTTTTTTTTCTTCAACAATTAAGCATTGTTTCATGTCGTCGTTGAACTAATAATTTTCATTCGGATAAAAGTGGATAAAAGTACGAGAGATAATTGGAGCGCGAAGAGCTCCCCCTTTTTTTTAACGAGAAATTTAAGGATGTACTGACCGTATTTCAAAACATTACTAAAAATGTAAAAATTTCATAGACTATTCTATTATGATGTTGAGTATCCTTATAAAATTTCGGCACAATTCACTTATTGGTTTAAAAGTCAATTAATTTTTTGATTACTCTTGATTTGTATGTAAAATCGTGTGTTTTGCAATGTACTGAGAAAAAAAAATTAACTAGACTTTAATAAAAATTTGTTTGAATACTCGCAATGAAATATTTATTTACGGCACACGAATATTTATTCAATTAAAACAATGATAGTCACTTTACATCAGTGATTTTTTTCCGTTTAAATAAATATTTACTTACTTTAGTAAATGTTTCATTTCAGGTATTCTAATAAATGTATATTAAAATTTTCTCTCAGTGTACTTATTTGTAAATTGGATGGGGAAGTGGCATTACCACTTAAATCAAAATTTTTACATATACTAATAAATATTCATGCAAAAATTCATTTAAATCCACTTAAAAGTTATTTATATTTAAAACTGCAACAAAATATAATAATTTTCGCTGCGAAAACCGTTACAAATCAAATTGCCCATCGTTTCCTTCTTCGCGGCTAAGTTTCAGGGCCAAAATTCGAACATTCGCGAGCAAAATTTTTCGTCGCTCAGGAAAAAAAAATACGAATAAACCCAGAGAAGCCTCTTCAATTTATAAATTTCGATTACTTTCAGCTCGTATTTTATAGCCGAGGCATTCCCCGAAGCGAGGGGACAGCTGTTTCGTTTCAATTGTCTCGATGAAATACCGCCGACGTGGACTACGAAATGTCTCCCGCGCAAGTTTCCTTCGTAGGACGAATATTTACGAACGGAGAACGCGCAGAAAGTACCGCTATTGTGGTAACGGAAATACCACGCTTCTGTTTCAACGACAATATTGACTTTTCTTTTTTCGCAGGGCGAAGTACGAAGAAAAGTTATCCACGACTCGGCGCGTTTGCATAAAATCTCATTATTTACGCCGGGCGCCGATCAAGCTGCGTGATCCAAAGTGTAAATTCACGTGACATTTTTCCCCGTAGCCTCTCTTTCTCTCTCTCTCTCTCTCTCTCCTCTCCCGTGTCGGCGAATGGGAATGCGAGATTACAATAATAATCAGGCTTCGCTCGAGGAAGCTCATTTATCTCAGCTTCTGTTCCTTCGCTTTATTACGACGGCGCTGCGCGCGACGACGACGCGCTCGTAAGTATACGAGCAAGTTGAAAGTATCCTCTCGTATTATAGCAGCGAGATTCGATAAGTGTATACCTTCCACCTTTCCCTAACGCAAGACAAACGTTCAACGCTATCGTCCGTCCGTCCGAGTCTAATCCCCGGCCGCGAGAGCGCGGGCCTAATGTAGCTATAAAGCGGACAGGACGCTCGACTACCGAGCAATGTGGCAATTTCCTCGTTGCAGGTAGTGATTTCAAGAACGGTATAGGTCCTCACGATCGCGCTAATTCGCGGCTGCGCGGGCAGCTGAGGAGAGGATCGTCTTCCTATCCAGATCGGGATTAACCGTCGTTCAAAGGTTAACGGTACGGTTAATCCGCGGGAGGCTGCTGCTGCTGCTGCTGCTGCTGGGATTCCACGAGATTAGAAAACTGAGGAAAAGGATGGACTTTTAATAGATTTACGCGGCAGCGCCGCGCATATCTCGTCTCTAGCGACGCGTAGAGCTCTCTCGAAGTAACACACGCTCGATTGATATTCCCCGGCAAATCACGCGCCCTATTCTCGCAATTGCGGGCGCGATTGCGGAAGGGAGAGAGGGGGGAGGGATAGTGGAGAAAAGATTAGAGATCACGAGACGCGAGAGGCAACGTTATAACATCGACACTTTGCGTAACGAAACGCCGCCGGGTTTCAAAGCGCCGAGCGCGAAGCCGGGAGCTGGAAATCGAATCATTCACGCCAATCTTCTCGATGCCAGGCCGGCAAGGGAAAGGGATTACGATATATATGAAATATCCTTCCAATTTACCGTTAAAGTTTAGCTCTCAAAAGTTTCAGCGAGAATTAGATATTCGCGAATAGCGCGCGCGCGCGCTTTCATAAGTGACGCGATGAGAGAATCGAATTTCGCCAATTCGCTTTGGGGAAATTCTTGTGAGGAGGGTGCGATCGAAAAATCAAAGTGCCTTCAATCCGTTTAAAAATTAAAATGTAGAATATTATTTGAGGCGAAGCCAACTGCACTTCTCAACGAAATTAAAGAAACACTTGAAATCAGCGGGGAAAAGAGGACTAAATTCAAAGTCAGGTATCTTTTAACGAAAAATCGTCGCAGAGAGACTGTTTTTTTTTTAAAGGCGTTTTAAAGCTCTCGTCTTCCGCTTCAAAGCACGTTCTCTGCAAAGATTTTACTACTTACAAACAACGCTAATTTAAAGTCAAGTAGAATATATTAAAATTTCAAACTGACTGACCGTGTGGCTTCTAAAAAAAATTTAAAGTTTAAATTAGAGTTTTATACATGGCAACTTATAACGGATGCATCGAACGACTGAAATATCGCTTTGCATTACTTTTTAAAATGCTTCGATACACATGAAAATTAGATGAATAGTTGAAAATACTTTTCGTACGTCCTTGCAAAAATTCAACTCCAATTATACAAGTTTTTCATATATGTATATCAGTAAAAAGATGATGAAAATATATTTGTGAATTAATGAATTTTGATAAACTAAAAAAATATGAAAAATTTAACGACGCTGTCGAATATTAATTAAAAATTCAGCCAATGCAAAGTGCCAGGTGTAGGTGAGTACTGAAAAATCATAGATTAATTGTGTAAATGTGCAATCGCGTTCGATATTTTTTACGGAAAAACTAGGAATACGAATAATAAAAATAGTAAAATGTTATTAATGGTAATCAAAAACGTTTCATTAATTTAATTTTCGGCAGTTGAAACCAATAATGATTTCGCGGAAATCGAAATGCATGCTCTATTTCAACAACTGTTCCAACAATAATTTATAAGTCACTTTTTTCCGAGATTGCATCAATCATGCCTTCTTAAATGCACTTCGCGTGGAACAAGACGAATACGATATTTCCAATAATTACGACACTGTTCCAATAATTGCACCGTTAAAAATAGGCAGCAAAATTTAATGTAATGTAATGTAAATGAAGCAGACTTCAAGCAGCTACATTTAGAAATAACTTATAATAAATAAAAATACTTGATATCTTCAAAAGTGCACTAAATTTCATGCACATATTTTTCAATACACAGATACATTAAATTTAATGTATCTTGTGTAACCTAAAAATACATTGAATTTCATAATATATTTGTAATAATGTGGCATCTATACATTGTTAAAAATCGGCAGCAGAAACGTTTAATGAAACGTTTAATGAAACGTAACGAAAGCAAATTACAAGCAGGCATATTAAAAAACATTTAATGTACATTTAATGTAAATTTGATGTTGTCAAAAGTGCACTAAAGGTGCACTAATTTCATGCACATGATTTTCACTTATTGATACATTAAATTTACTGTACATTAAATTTAACGTGTAACTTAAAAATACATTAAGTTTTATGACATTTTTAACAGTGTAGATACACGTTAAAGAAACTAAATATCCGGCTTGACGGGCGCATGTAATTCGCGTGTAATTCGCGAGGCGAACCCGACTCGCTCGCGTTTGTCGCCGTAAAGGAGAGCGAAAATTTCGTAACAATCGCGAGAAGAGGACAACGGCAATAACGTTCGTTCAACAAGTGGTTGTAAACGATAACGTAAAGGGTCGATGCCGCTAGCGGCAGCTATTTTCCGATCGAGATGGGAACGGCGAAAAAGCCGCGGAAAAAGGAATGCAAATCTTGCGGCGGCTCAACAAGTGGCTACTCAAATTTTCAAAGCCAGCCTCGCAATCGGACAACCGGTTAATTGCGCTCCTGATAATTAGAGCTCCGCGGGACCCGATAAAAACGACGAATTAAACATCGACAGAAGTTGCCGCGCGCTTTTTGCAAGACGGCGTTCTTGCCCGCTCGCGACGAGCGCGAGGAGATCAAGGAGCCGCGACATATCCATTTCGTTTCGACTCGAAAGAAATTCTTACAGATTTTCGTCGATCGCGAGAAAATAAATTAAACTCTCGCAATTCCAAAATGATCTCCGCGCTTCGCGTCCCCCGAGATTCGCATTGTCGGAGCAGATAACGACCTCGCGGGCTTGTATAGCGCAACTTCCGCGACAGACGTCACGCGCGTGATATTAATCGAAGGGACAATTGCGAGAGATACGCGAAGAGGAGAGAAAGCTGGAAATCAATCGCTGTGACACGAGCCCGATCGGCGCGGCCTATTTGGCCCATTTAGCGAACGAGCTCTGGTGCGATCGGTGTCGGGTACGCGAGAGACATTAATGCGCCGCGACGTTTCGAACGTCACGCCTGTCGATCGCGGACTCGCTCGTTGATTTCAACCTGAAAACGAACGTGATGCGTGTGCCGATAAAATGCTTTTTTCGCAGCCCCGGCCGTGCCTCTCGAATCGTCACTCGGAGACACGCCACGACGCAAAACGCGAACGCGGTCACGTTTGCCCGAAGAAAACGCGCGTGTGCGCCGTGTATACGTGTAAAGTAGTGCAATCGAATTTACTTGCACTTTATCATCGTTTCGATAAAAATCATATAGAGATCGATCTTCCGCGACATAAGAAAGGCGAATTACGCAAACTAGTTCACGTCAAACTGGGTTTGCGTAAAAAAAAAAAAAAAAAATTTCTCTCCGCAAAATTCGCGTTGAAGGATAATAAAAGGGACGACGCTCGACTACGGGGGGTGCAAAAACGCTTCTTCGGAGGGAAAAAAAAAACCCTCCGACTGTTCTTCCCAACGGGATCGTACACGTGATAGAGTCGTCTAGGGAGGAGCGATGAAAAGAGACGGTCGATAGCCGGATTGGTAGCAAAAACTGGCACCGGAATCGTCGTGTATTCCTCCGAACTATTCGCGACGTGCTTATTTAGGTCAGACCCGAATATCCTCCGAAAAGGAAAATAAAAATAAAAAAAAATGAGGCTGGCAAACGTTGTAGCCGCCGACACTCGGTGTGTTTGAATTATCCCATCGTTCGGGGATTTAATACGGCAACGATGAACAAGGAGCGAATCGAGGAATGAATTTAATTAAATCTCTCGACGCATTCCGAAAGTCGGAGAATGTTTGCTCTTCGTATAATAAGACGAACGTCCCGAGATAATTCCCGATATGCGCGAACGTTACTCACTTTAATAAAGTCGGTTCGCTTTCGGCAAAGAAATAATATCCAAGAGAGAAAGAGAGAGAGAGAGAGAGAGAGAGAGAGTCTCACCTCCGAAAGTTTGGTAAAACTGCGAGAGGTAGGTGAGAATGGACAATCGATCGGGCACGGTGCAGGACGCCATGTCCTCGGCGTCCAGGAGCGCGGGGATCCCGAGGTGCTGCTCGGCCGTCCTGAAAGCCAGCTCGTTGTTCCTGTACACATCGTCCTTGTTCAGACTGTCGAAGTCGCTGCAACAAAACAAAAAAAGAGAGCGAAGTGAGACGACCTGAGTTTTTGTCTCTCGCTAAGGAGGATTAATCTTCTGCTATCGGTTACTTCGACGCGATCCCTCGGCGGCCACATTTATTCCCTTCGAAGGCCACTCGATAAAACGTCGAACGTGTAAAAAGGACTCCCTGAATAAATCAGACTGCTGATTACCAGCCGGTGGGCGTGTATGGTGAGGAATCGCTTTTTTCATTAGAGCTAGTATAAATAAGCGCCGCGCTGCTGAATATCTGACTATCCCGGTGTATATGACGACGCCGCGGTTAAGTATGCCCCCGGTCTTTATTAAAGAAAGAAACAGTCGCGCGAGATCCACGTTGCAGTTATAACCCTCTTAATAAAATGAAAATGGAGGACGGATGTGACGCTGAATATCGAAGCGCGCAGCTGCGAGATAAAAAGAAAACTTCATGATTTTTACAAACGACTCCTCTCTCTTTCTGACACATATTTCTGTAACTTATTGAAGTCCCGGGGAGCAGCGTGCTGTCGGTATGTATATGGACATGTGTGTACAACCGGGATGTGCTGGGGAAATACGTAGGCGACACTCCCCAGCAGATTGCGTCGGGAATGTGTGACGCGAGTTAAATTTTCGCATGACTGAAAAGGTGCCACGAATGTGTAATTCATCTCGTACGTGGGCCACGGAGATCTGCCTCCGTTACCGAGGGAGATGATGGTCGCGGCGCGACGGCCGGGGACCACATTCATCGGGACATGCATTATTTATGAAGAAATGAAAGTGTAATGTAATTCTGATTAAACGAAAATAATCCAAATTAAAAGAACGCTCGCGACCGTTTCAGCACAGAGAGAGAAAGAGAGAGAGAGAGAGAGAGTTAAACCGTCG
The DNA here is from genome assembly GCF_016802725.1 of Solenopsis invicta. Lineage (NCBI taxonomy): Eukaryota > Metazoa > Arthropoda > Insecta > Hymenoptera > Formicidae > Solenopsis > Solenopsis invicta. The sequence goes on from NC_052677.1 coordinate 11,586,842, forward strand.
TTATCGCTATCGAAAGCCAACGCCGTCGGTGTGTAACTGCAAATATATAAGACACCGAGACACCCGTCCATCGTCGAAATGAAGTCGCGATATTGCCGATAAAATTTCCCTGGCGTCCCCGAGATCCATTCAAAGGGAGTTCAAAGAGACGGACCCGGGGGATCAAAGGTTCTGAAAAGGAAGCTTAAGTGTCCTCGCGTAACCGGAAACCCACACGATTGCGAAAGTATATTGCGCTCTCTTACTCGGCGGGCGTATCCCTTTTCCCCCGCAACTTACAGCCGCATTATTGTATATACGGGATTACGGTCTGCCATTTTGACTCTCTCTCTCTCTCTCTCTCTCTCTCTTTTTTACGACGCATTGATGCCCATTTTTTCGCGACTGTCTATACGTCGGACCACACGAGTGTGCTCCACTTTTAGGTAAATCGATATGCACAGGCCGCATACTGCTGCTCAACGACGGTTGAAGTAATACTTGAAATTCTAGGTCGAAAGATGAGCACCTGTTCGAGTTTGGCTGCTCGATTGATAGCGCGGCGGAATGGCAATCCTATATGCGCGCGCGAATGTTAAACTTTTGTTACTGATTTATGTGGAGCGTGAAATCGGCGCGTCACACACTCGTTTCCTCGCTCGTCAGAAATGTGTTGCAGCGCTGCGAAATTGCATCGTGATTATCGAGGATCGAAATGGTGTGAAATTCCAAGTGATGTGTATCAAGAACTCAATCATTTCTTTCGTTACATATATACGAGTATATATCCGCGGAGAGAGAGAAAGATAGATAGATAGATAGATGGAGAGAGAGAGAGAGAGAGAGAGAGAGAGAATGATGTCTCGATAATACACAATAAAATATCGTTTTCTCCTCTCGCCAATGCTCTCTCTTTCTTCTGTAATAATCTCCCGCGGCAAACTCCTGACTCGTCGCGACTCGCGATAAATTCGGGATCTGATGGACGACGGGCGGTCGTCTGGGACGAGGTCACGATGAGTCAGAGTTCCACCAGACCGGTGCCACACCCACCCCTTTTATTCTCGTCCTCCCGTCGTCCTCAGCTCCTCGCCCATCGCAGCCGCAAAAAGACCCACGAGAGTCGACTCGTCTTTCGGCTTATTGGTGATATTTCATCAGCGCACGTCATTCGGCTATCATTCGGTTAATCATCGTGATATGTCGCGAGACACGTTCTACTTTCCTGAAATTACAACTGACGGAAGGAAGGGGGAGATCCGCTCTTGAGGAAACGCGATGGAAATCTAGCGCGATGACGTTACACGTCGGATGAGAAACGAACGATATCCAACAGAAGAAGAAGAAGAAGAAGAACGCAGAGATAGACGAGTTTCATATCGCGGCATCAATCCCATCCCAATGCTCCGAATGTAATGCTGCGAGCGAGCGAGCGAGCGAGCGAGCGAGCGAAAGTTCAAACCGCATTATGCCCATAAATTCTCGCGCCTCGATCTATCCCGATATGCTTCACGTTTTAACGCGCGCGCGCGCGCGGGGGCATCCACAGAATTAACGTAACCCCACGAATTTCACCGAAGGAGCAAAGGTCTCTTCTCCGCGATCATGCGATTCTTCTTTCGATCGGTTAGGCGCACCTGTCGGTTTCACTTTCACTCGCGCCTCTCGTCGGAGATCCCCCCGTCACCCTCACTTCAAGATATTCTCACGTGATGCAGCGCTCTTCCGGGCTATATTCTCACCCGGGTTCTTCGATTCAGCGGCGGCTGCCCGAGAATAAAGGTCGACCGCGACGCGATCTCGTTTAATTTCCAATCGCCTCGTACGCAGACACTTAGACAATAACTATCGCGAGGCATTATGCGCATCGCGACACGGAATCTCTTTGTCCTTTGTCGCGGAAGTGAAAATAACTCCGGCGGAGTTCCGAAGTTGTCGCTTTTGAGAGAGGACGAGGAAGGAAGCGAGGAAAGGAGAAAATTTCGTTTCAGCCGCGGGAACGGAAGGTAATAAAAGAAAACTTCTCGCCGTTTTATTGCCCCCGCCGTTACGTCCGAGTAGATTTTGCCCCGGACTGACCGAGACAATGAGAGGAGAAGAGATGAGGAATGGCCTCGCAACGATCCTTCGCTCGCGATAAAAAGCGAATTCCCTTCGTCGTGAGACCTTGACTATTGGAGCGTACTTCCAAAAAGAAATCTCTCGTACGAACAAACATTTTCTCCCACAAAAAGAGAGTCGCTTTTTTTTCCTTTGAAGGAGACAATTTTTTTTTTTAAAGCCGTAAATTTGTACGTAACTTTTCGAATGATTTTCAAACGCGAATGTAAGCTCTCCATTACGTTCCATAAATATCGAGATAACGGACGAGGACGGATAATAACGCGTAACGCGTCTATCAAACTGCGAAAGTATCTAATTCTATCCGACGCAAAATCGAGTGGATAGGATAAGACGTCGATAAAAAGCCAAGACGAAGAGCCTTCGCGGAAAGACGATAAAGAAAGACGGGGGATCTCTTGTCTCGGCGAACGAGAGCGCATTCCTCTTAAAAACGCCATTTAATCTGTAACAGAGCACATCTTGTAAGTCACGGGATGTATCGGGATACAACGGGAACGGATAAACCCGCAGACTCTTCTTCTTCTTCTTCGCGGCTTATCCTCCGAATATATAATACACTTTCCAAGTGAATTGCGAAATTATTAATCTTATTGAAAAATTAATCGCCGCACGAACGGACTCCTTTCCTCTGGCGCAAGATTCTTTGGCAACGCGCATGCAACGGCACTAACGTATTCCGTTGTTTGTTCCGCTCGCGTTAACGTATCGAACGATTGCAATAATTATCAGATGTTTTCGACTACCCGAGGGATATTTATCTGGACGGCCGCCAGGAAGGCACGAGGTGTTGTCTTCATGAATAATTGAAGACAAATCTTCGCAATGTCCGCGATGTTGTCCAACTTTTTTTTTCACTTCTAGTTTATCGATTATCCGCCGAGGAGAATATATGTGGACGAAAAAAGAAACGTCGACTCATACGTTAACATTACGAGGTTAAAACTTTAATTTGGGAAATAACTCGAAACAATTTCATTATTCCAAATTAATTTGGAATAATTGGAAATAATTATTATTCCAAATTAATTCGGAATAACTTGACATAATTTTATTATTCCAAGTTATTTCCAATAATTATTCCAAATTGATATGGAATAATTTGGAATAATTTTATTATTCAGCGAAGAAATGCAAATTGTCAACAAGTATCGCGTCTGACCGTGAGCGAAGAAAGCAGGTTACATTCCGTAACACATCGGGCCCGCGTTATGTAATATGGAACTGGGTTAAAACGTATATCGTCAACAGACTGTAATTTGACGAAAAACGTTTCGAAAAACGTCTCGAGCGGTCAAGAATAGAATATATTCGAGTGAAGATGACGAATATATGACCGACCACCACCGTTCTCACGTTGCGTAACGCGACACAATTCCCCGACTGCATTCCGTTATCACCTATAAAACACCGGGGCACATCCTCCGTGTGATGGGTGCAGGCTGCTGTTGCTTTATCGATCGTCAATTCACTGAACTTCTATTTTTAGAAGGACCTTCCTTCGTCGCCGAGCGCCGTCGACGCGAAATCCTAGGATTACTATGAAGGGGACAATTCGTCGGAGATGCGTCGGAATCTCCAGACCTTTGCATCTTCGGGATCCCCAGAGATTCTCGGATATCTTAATAATTCCTCGGCCACTAAACGCATTTGGATACCAAGGTGAATTTCTTAATATTTTCCCCGCGGCACCTCCTTATATTAGGAAGATCGGAAAGTAATACCGTTTTTATAAATGAACGGAATCAGTAATTTTGTTAGTATAATCTATATTCAACAGTACAATCGCATCCATTTTCTATGATGTTCGTCCGCTTATTTATTAATTTTTTAATCCTTCTTCGAAGGAGCTACCGACTTTGATTCTATAACGTGACAATGCATATGTATACGCAGGAAGAAAAATTTTATTGCAGCATCTAAAAATTTAATTAAATATAGATTGGAAAATAGTTTTACGTTGAGCGACCAAAATAATTATGTAGGAAATTTGCACCCAAGCATGATAACGTTGCCGTAAACAGTATTGACGTTCTACCCTTGAGAAAAAACATTTGTTAACAGATTAAAATATATTTAGTCCGATACGATCAATCGAACATCGGGTTGGTTGAACAGTTATTTAGTTGCACAAAAAAAAGATGTAGTTTATATTCATGTCAACCATTCAAAATTTTTTGAACAAAGACTCAATTAAACCAGCTCAATATTTAGTTGCACGTATCGGACTAAATATTTTACTTTTTCAACAAATATTTTTTTTCTCGGTGCAGCGATCAAATTAAACATCCGATACAATTTTTTAAACGATGCAGTATAATTATTTTCTATATTTCAGCAAAATTGTTCTTTTCGTGTAGGAAAAAATAGACGCTATAAAAAATTAAAAAATTAAGACGGAAGGTACTCCCTCGCGTACCATATTCGCTCCATCGGACTATCGCCGTTTTCGATCATTGGAGCAATTCTTATAAGGGAAAAGCTTTGTAAGAGCAAGTAATGTTCAAATCGCCTTACCCACATTGTTCGAATTATAAAAGCCGATTAGCTTTCATCCAAAAAGGAATTAAAAGATTAATAAATAAGCTAATAAATCGCCATCACGGGAAATGATGGCGATTGTATTATTAAATAAGCATAAATTATATACACGAGATTAGATGAGAAGGCCTGTGTCAGTCATAGCGGTTCTCGGTGGCGAATAATAATCTTTTTAATTTTTAATTTTTACAATTTCCAACTCAAATTGCGCCTGGGAGGGACGATATTAAGTATGTTCCTTATACCATTAATATTACTATTCCGGCTTCGTAACTGTGTTTCAAGCCCGACGAACATGTGGCGCGCAGTTTGAGTCGAAAATTGTAAAAATTAAAAATTAAAAAAAGTATTTATTTAGCACCAAGAGCCAGTATGACTGGCACGGGTCTTTTAGTCTCGCTTTTGTTTTAATTTCGCCAGTACGAATGTAACGGATTATTTATTGTTCATAAATTATGTATTAACAGAACTAAATACATATTATTAACATTATTTATAACGATCATGTCAAAATACTAGTATCAAATAAGAATCTCGATGATACTCGTCTAACGGCACCTAATTAAGATGAGATACGGCCAAGTTGGACGGGGCGCGTGAGGATCCGAGCTCTCTGTTACTTAATTTACGCATAATTAAGATGAAACACAGTCAAGTCGGATGATGAGACGCGCGAGTGCTTGAGGCGGGGAAGAGAGGGGGAAGGGATTTCTCTCTCAATTTATGAGACAATCGGCTTAACGAGGACAATTTGAAGTCGCGTCAAGACGTGAGCGGTGCGTGGATTATTAAATCGCACTTTTAAGAGAACAGAGAACGTACGCGATCGACGATTGGAATCGATCGTTCCCACGAAGCGTTATAGTTCGAGAGAGAGAGAGAGAGAGAGAGAGAGAGAGAGAGAGAGCGCCACGTCACGAAAGATTCGGAAAAAAATAATTTCACGTCGTTATCCGTGTAATATAATATCTTTTCGAGATATTTGCCGCGTTACAACGGCGATTACATACTCGGTATAAACTTACATGAGGTCCGGCCGAAAGTGATGAATCATGGCGCAAAAGGCGAGCCCGTCTCTCCAGGAGGTGCTCATGTTTTGCACGTTTACACCCGGATAACCGTCAGTTATCCGACGGCACCAAAGCTCCAGCGCCTTCGTACCGCGTCTCTCGCCCATCGTGCGCTCGCGGCTTCCTTTTTCCTCCTGCGCGCTTTGCGAGAGACTTCCTCCTAGCGGCCGCGAACACCTCTCTTTCGCCTCGGCCAGAGCTCCTCTATGGCCTCTATGTCGTTAGCGCGATTCTCGCCCTAATACTAGTGTGGCTTCTGAAAAAAAAGAGAAACAAATTTTCACAATGTAGATTCGCAGCTGTGCACAATGTGCAACGTTATTCGTTATATCAACGACAACGATCGCAACGTTAAGTGTATCCTAAGATTAATCTCCGACTATGCTACGCTACGCCGTTACGTGTAAATAAATCTGAGATATTTTCTCAGAGATCTCTCCGGCTTGCAGCGTCACGATTGTCGCGGTCAGACAACGTCAAAAGAGAGGAAGGAAGGAGGGAGGGGAGGAGAGGGAAGGAGGAAGAGCGAGAAAGAAAAGAAGAAAAGCGGAGTGTCGCCGCAAATCGGTAGCGGCGCCGCCGATCGAGTGTGCGTTTTGTCGTAACGGGCCGCGACGTCGTTGAAAGCTGCCGCTAGGCAGCTAGCGGGACGGGAGAAAAAAAAAGGGATTGCGAGCTATATAATAAAAATCGCGAACGCCGTTCGATGACGGTCGGAGACCGAATGATGTTTTGCGCAACGTGAAAGCGGGTGGCTGCGCCGCGGGAGCAACCGCCGCGTGAAACCACGCGGCGGGTCAAGCGTGAAACCGCGCGCGCGTTTTATGCGGCGCGTTCGTTAGCCCTTCGTTATTGTTCCACGCATCGTTTCCCGCTTAAGGATGCTTTGCCTATACAATGCCTATACGAGTTATCGAAATTTGAAAACTGACTCTTCTATTCTTTTTTTTTCTAATTGACAACAAAAAAGTTTTGATCGCGAATGCCCGAATTTTAGCCTTGAAATTAACTTCAAAGAAGAAAACAATGAAAAGTTTGATTTATGATGGTTTTTGCAGCGAAAATTACTATATTTGGCTGTAGTTTTAAATAAATGACTTTCAAACGAGTAATGGATCTAAATGAATCTTGCACGAATGTTTATTAGAGTTTTATTATGGTAAATGTAAAAATTTTTACGTTTTAATTAGTAATGCCACTTCCTCATCGAATTTGCAAATAAGTGTAATATAATATTAGCATATAAATATATAAATTATTTTAGAGGAAAAGAGTTCTCACGTTCAGACGCGAGTTAGCGTCATTTATTATTAAATTGATTTTCAATAATAACATGATAACTAATTCTTGTTCAACTTGAAACTGCGTTTTGTGACTGAAAAATGTATTGTACAGTTTAGTGAACTTGAAAAGATATATAAAATCACACAGTAAATACAGTACCGGCAAAAATTATATCATCTTTCGATTTTTGAAGCATAACTTTCATCGAAGTGTATCGAATGCACGCAAAATTTTATATTAAACACTTGATGAAAGGTACACCTTGTACATAAAATGTAATGAGATTTGACAATATGTACTATGATCTTCGAATTTCTTATTAATTTTTTCATAGACCCACTTTTGTGCTTTCTTTGTTTTTCGTGTTGCAATCATTGCTTTTACCATCATAACATAATTTAAGTAGTTAGATTTAATATTCCATATTATTTATACTTGTTATGACTCAAAATTAATTATAATTAAAATTTTATATATTTTAAAAATTTTTAATAAAAATAACTTTTCACCAGTTGCTGTTTTCATTATTTGACAAAAAGTTATTATTTACGTAAGTTGTACTTATCATCAAAATACATTATGATGTAATAGAGATTCATGCCCTTTAAAACGAGTTATGCTAAAAAAAAAATCGAAAGGTGATATAAAATGAGTTATGACCGTTAAAATGCTTCTCATTTGTATTATGTTTTCACATTATCGGTCGAATAAGTTCTCTAATATATGATAAATTATTATATTAGTACATAAATAATATAATATCAGTATAAGTACTACAAAACGCGATTTTATGAAATTCTTATATTTCTGGTGATGTTTAAAAATATGACCCATGCATTCTTAAGCACGAATGAGAATCCACGAAGCGAGAAAATTCGCCGAAATCAACGAGAAAGAAAAAACACACGCCAGGGGGAGAAGGAAAGGAGGAAGAGGAGGAGGCTGTCGTAACGGCGCTGTTATGATATTTCGCGTGCCGATTAAAAAATTCAGGAACCGATGCTTTATGTAATGGGAAAGCCGGGTACTGCATAGAATAATTTATAAGTTGGAAAGAAATCGCATTGATACTCCTATTTTCACCTTTCTCGCGAATCCATCGCGAGTAGCGAGTCGATAAATGAGAGAGAGAAAGAGAGAGAGAGACGGAGAAGAGAAGGTAGCTTCCGAGAAATCCATTCAAGATCATCCCGCCTCTCGTTCTGTATAAGCGTGACGCTGAGATTAACGGCGGGGCGAGAGCTTCGCTCGACTTTAGCGCAAACACGAAAGTGGACCAGCAGCGGCGACACGTCTAAATGAGATTCGTAATTTGCTTTAAAACGCGCGATAAAGCATAAGCGCGCCGCCGTGTGGTGTTACGCATTACGCGCGATATCACATGAGCGCGAAAAACTGGAACGGATAGGTAGTTAACGGGAAAGTGCTCGGTCGATCCTCGCATTTAGTCTAGTCCGACCGGTTTCTACTAAACACGGCCTCCTATCTGTAGCAACGCGTTTGTCCAACTATCCCACGGGTCTCTTTCGCGGGGAGAGAGAGAGAGAGAGAAAAAAAACTCGCACGAATGTGTTTCCAGTTTTTGCTCGCAACCTAGCTATTAACAGCGTAAACGCTTATGGCTTCGCGAAATTCTGTGTTATTTGTCGCGTATATTTGATCGCGGCGGGAGAGCCGGTGTCGTGTAGCCGCAATATATTTTTTTTTTATTGTCAACGCGCCTTTATCGTAACGCACTTTTTCCATTCTTCGGAACTACGCGTCGGATTTCCACCGCCTTTGTGTCCTCTCTCTTCTTTTTCTCCGACAACAAGTCCGCGACACACTTGTCTCATCGGCTTTCACCGGCGGACAAAAATCATGACGTTTTATAGTCAGCAGAAGCCGTCGCCGCCGCCGCCGCCGCCGCCGCCGAGCCTCAATGTCCGCTTTTCCGTTCTCGGAAGGGAAGGAAAGAAAAAAAAAAGAAAGAGAGCTTCGGACGAACGCTCGCGTCGGACGGTTTTGTATAAATTACGATGTGTAATCAGGTTCAAAAGCTTTAAAGTTCCAAGTCGCTTTAACGCGGCGTGCGCTTCCCGCCTCTCCTCACCGTTCTCTCAGTCGTTAGGGACTCCCCGATTGCAACGGTATCCCAGAGCGCTGCGCACCGTGATTAATGGTCCAGCCGTGAGTGAAACGTAAGTGCGCAGAAATAAGTAAAAGTTACATGCGGCAGAGTGGTCGGCCTTGTTCACCGTTCGCCAACAGCCGCGAGGCTGTAAAGGCCGCATTACAGGTGAGACACCGTGAGACACAGAGGGGGCGGATGTTCCGTCGCGCCGCGAAGAAGAAGCGAGGACGCAGCCCTGACGCGGGACGGGCGCATAGAGACGAGGCGCGAGCGAGCGACCGGTTTCCTTCTACTCTCTCGAAAAGCTCCAATGCAACAAAGACGTCTCATTTCGTCTGGCGCGATAGATAAGACAGTCGGCATCTTCCGCTGGCGACCACCACCGTATAGGTCGCGTCGCGCGCGATAGTTCTCTACCAGCAGCGATTTTTCTCCTCTCGCTCTCTCTCTCTCTCTCTCTCTCGAGCCACTTAATCGTTGACGCCCCGCGATAAGATCGTCGAGGTGAAAACCGGACGGGCGCGCGCGTTATTTACGAGCCATTCTACGAGAATCAGGTGAGAATCGGCGGAAACAATTCAAGTGAAAGTAAAAAGTATATATATATATATATATAAGTTAAAGGCGAAAATTATTAACCGCGCGCGCTCGGGGTCGACCGCTCGCGCGAATCAAGGAGATCTCCCTCGACAATTCCGCCGATGTATGTATGTGTGTACGTCGTATACGCTTTCGCGCGATTTTAACGCTATTACGATATTTCGCTCTCCGACTCTCGCGAAAAGCTAATATTTAACGTGCGATCGCGCGCGGCGGCAGCGGCGAGAAGAGCGAGCAGGGTCGTTCCCCGCGGGGCTCAGATCCCAAAGGCAAAACGGCTCTCGATATCAAAGAAGGGCTTGCCTTGCCGCAGCGAGCCTTTCGAAAGACATCGGCTGGCCGCGCCGCTCTCGGCAAAAGTGAAGGTGCGTCTATGTGGCCCCGCGAGCGAGCCCCGAGAGAGGAGAAAGAGAGAGAAAGAAAGAGAGAGAGAGAGAAAGACAAGAAGAGGCCTCATGAAAGATTCATGCCGACGAAGAAGACGGCCCGCGGCGTTGCGAGACACCTGCGGTAACGTCCGAGTAGTTTCACAAGAGATTAGGATGTCCTCGATATTTTTACAGTTAGTCGTGTCCTGGAATCGAGGAATGGACACCGGCGGGTCACTTCCAACCGTGTAGCACCTATGAGCACCCTATACGTGCCTCGCTTTTATATTACGTCTCTCTCTCTCTCTCTCTCTCTCTCTCTCTCTCTCTCTCTCGATCGACGTCCGGCCGGATGACACGGTTAAAGAATGGCCACGGAGACGCTCCGTCTGAGACGCGATTGACTTTCTCGCGCGAGGAGCAGGAGGAGACGAGCACAAACGCCACTTCTTAATTCGCTCTACTTCTCTTCCGTCGTTACGTGAACCAAAGGAGCAAATCGCAAGCGTTTTACGTTACCTCGAGCGTTTAACATTGCCGAGTGTCGACGATGAACGATGGAAGCGTGGGACGCGAAAGCTTGGAAAGCTTTCGTTTCGACAGTCATCAGGCCTCGAGAAGTGACACTTCTCGCGAAAGAAGAAATGTCGAACGTACGACGCCGGCTGTTTACTCTCTTCTCTAAACTTTAAATCTCTTAGTCTAGGACGGGTGACTCTCTCTCGCGGGTGACATCGAATTTTTGTTTCGTGTCTAAATGTCTTGAATAATAATCCTAGCCATTAACGAGGGGATGAAAGTCGGATCTCGAGAAGAAGACGCTAAATGTCCGCGTCTATTAGGATCCGGCTTACATATACGGTTAATTTGTTGAGAATCTAGCGCACGTGAGAAACTCTTAACCATAGTTAACGCACGTGTGATAATGTTTAGGCGTTAATGTTGCAACGTGCTCGCGATTAATCCCACAGACGCGATGCTGCTCTTCAGAGTTAAAAGCGCAAGGGGAGTTAGAGACTATTAGAAGGAACAGCGCCGGGAGACTTTCCACCATTTGCCGCCGTCTCCATGTCGTTAGCGTCTACTTACGCTAAATTACGCGGTTAGAGAAACCGACATACAAATTCACTCGGTAAAACGCGCCAGAAAAAGAAAACATGCTCGCGTCGGCAAGCTAAGTATCTAATGCAGCGCCGTCCGAGATTTTGTAATTTTAAATTTGTAATTGAAAATGTATCGGTGTTTATGTCTATTGTTCCTACTTCTCACTTTGTAGCCGTTTTCTTGCAGCATGTGACGCTCGTTTTCGAAAGTCGTGGGAAATTGCTAAAAGTTCTTGACGTGTATTATTTTCTATTTAACAATTTAATATTATTAATATTATATTATGACTTATAATAGAAAATTTTAATTCAAAGTACATAAATATATACGATAATACAAAGTAAAAATATAATTCTATTCATATGTTTAAAATGTATAATTAAAGAGTACATACATAAATTTATTATAATTATAACAAAACAAACTTACATATATAATATTAATGGTATTATCCACCAACAATTTTCCGCATTATTCAGAGATTATGAATGACGCATCAAAAATTTAATTCTTCGTGATCACACGCGGTCAATTTCAAAAAGACTCTAAATTTCCATTCAAGTTCAATTGCTTTATAAAAAACATTAAAAATTAAAAAATAATATACTAATAATCTACTAATTATCAGTATATTATTTATTTTTCAATTGTAACATTCCAAATGTTTATATGGCTGATGATAAGGCTTATAGTTCAGTTCCAGTTAGTAAACGTTCCAATTATGTAAAAAATCTATTTTTTATAATTAAAGTTCTTTTTCGTTACCATATAATTTTCGTAAAATTAGTCTTTTTCTTAAATTAGTTGTGCTTATCAATAATCCGAGCGTTTCTTATTTTGATAAAAAAATTGTGATTGTTTAAGTAAAAAATAATTTTTCAAAAATGTTTGCTTTCACGATTTTTTAAGATATGTTACAATTAAAATCTTTACAAAACAGCTGTATTTCTATGTTCTACAATGTTCAAAGTATGTTTAGTAATATTTTTTTACTTCAAAGAATGAAAACTATGAATACGGCAATTGGCTAAATGCGCTGAGGTTATTTTGACCCCGGTATGATCGTTACGGAACTTTCAAGAGGTGTGACCACGAAGGGTTAATATGAAATGGTAATGCGGCATGAACGACACATTTCAATTTCAAGCCCAAAACTGCAAAGTCCTAGGCAGCAGCACTGAGCCAGCCAACACGTATCTTCAGGTACATAGGAGTCGATGAATATTTAACGCTCGAGTATATCTATTATCCTTACACAGTCTCGAGCCTATTGATTTTCAGAGGCTTAAGTGTCGCGAATCCGATACATTGCAACACGGAACGCTCTTTTAATCCCTGGAAATTCCTTGTTTTATCGCCGATCTCGTCGCGGATACGCACGCACCATCCCCGGCGACTTGGAATCGCGATGTCGCGGCGGCACTCGACCCGCGTCGATAAACTCGCGTGCGGCAATTAAGGATCGCACTTTAACGAGCGCAATCGTCCCGATCGCAAAAAGCGCGGCTAACGTTCCCGCGCTTGAAAATACGGTTAGACGAAGAGAAGAGGAAGGCCCGTTCGCCGCGCAGCCGGCCGTATGATCTGTGAAATTTATTGCCGCGTCGCGAGACGCGCTAAACGACAGCATCGATCATACAGATGCGTTATAACGAGACGTACGTCTCATTATCACACGAGCGAGGCATAAAAAGAGATCTCTCTCTTTCTCTCTCTTTCTCTTTCTCCCTGTTTTCATCCTCGTATCCGTCTTATTCGTAGAATTCACGACGAGCGTGGTGGTTCACTTCAAAGCGGATCGGAATCGATCATCTCGTGTGAACTACCTCGCGAAAAAATGGAGAAAACCGGCGCAGACTGGCGGCGACGGCGGACTTAACGAGCGGCCAAGATTAGCGCGAATGAAGACCGCCTGGTTAAAGCGCCTTCATAAAACCTAAATAACGCGCCGTCGTTAGCTTTAACGATATGGATACGAAGTATCGTGGACGCGACGGCGCGCGCCCGTAAATTTTACGGAGCAATTTTACGAGCGAGCGTGTGCTTTTCATGAAAGCGTATAAAGCGCGCGTTTGTTCCTATTTTCCTTACTTTCACGGAAATCTGCGAGAAAAGATCGTTCCGCGAGCTCGAAGAATCGCGCTCGCGTCCGAGTGACTGCGACCTTGATCCCTTGTCGAAGGAAGGCAGCAACAACGCGCGCGGGCACCATTGTTCGCCAAGATCACTTTTCCCTCTATCGAAGAAGAAAAGCTATCGTGTATATATCTTCGAGCGTTTCACGGCCTCGAGCCTTCAAGCGTAAGGGGAAGCTTGCAGAACTCGCAACAACGGCGAAGGCGTACGTTTGCGAAAAAGGGCGCAGAGGTCCCGTGCAGGAGAGAGGGGGTGGAGAGGGGAAAGGCCCCGAAATGATTGCGAGGGGCAATCGAGCACGTCGGTGGGAACGCCAGTCTTTCCTTCCAGGAAGGTAATTTCAACGTTGGCGGGTAGGTGGTCACGCGATTGCGTCTTACAACACGTGGAGCAGCCGCGGACGGACGGCCGGACCGGCGCGGAGTGAGCTCAAAGCGAACCGATCCTCCGCATCGAGCCGAGTTAAAGACTACCTGTCCGAAAGCTGGTGTTGTCGAGGGTCTTTGGCTTGGCCGAGCGAGCCCTTCCGCCCTTTCTCCCTTAAAAAAAACTACGCCCATCGGAAGGATGAGGTGCCGATCGAGCTGCTCCGAGCCGGGGAAGGCCCGACCAACCAAAAGGGTGGTGTCTGTCGCCTCTCGTATCGTTCTTGCCCATAAAGAGGCTGTTTATCAACGACTACTTTTAGAAGCGGTGACTCACGCGCGCGCAGAGATACACCACGTCGTCCCTATACCGAACGAACCTGTCCATCGTCACGCGTAAACCACGGGGAGCCACTGGCTCTGGCGCACACACTCGCACACACATTCACACACACACACACACACTCTGTGGCGCCTTTTATCTCTCATTTCCGCCGAACCGGGATTTCCTCGTCGTTTTGCTCGCACAAACGAGCCTTAGACGGGTTTTTAGCCGGCGTGACTCACTACCTTCTACTCTTCTTCTTCTTCTTCTTCGGACGTGCGTGCAACGAGATTCGGCCGATCACCGTGAAAAGAGCCCGATAGCCGCCCGGATGGACTCCCCGCCTGGACGGTACACTTAATTCGGCACGTTTCTTTAAGGCGCCTCAACTCCAAACGTGTAGATGCATATTATTATAGAACCGTTTGACCGAAGGGGGGAAAAAAGAAAACAGCTCGCGTTTAAAACGTTAAACGCGAGGCAAAACAGTCGAGAAAAATTATTCCGATCGCGATAAACCTTCCTCATCGGGCAGCCGACAGACGGAAGAATTTATCTCGCGTGCGGGAATTTTAGCACGCGAACGCGCGCTGACCAGATGGGTGCTGGTCTCGCTGGTTTATTTGTCGCGAAGCCGAGGACGGCGACCTCGTTTGCGACGCGGCGACGCGCGCGGCTAATCTTCCACGCGGCTAGGAACGACGAAGACACTCCTCCGGCACTCATAGCGCACGTATGAATATGTATGGGACGTATCGTAATGGACCTGTGTGATGCACAGCTCCGCGCGGAATTGGCCGTCTCTCTCTCTCTCTCTCTCTCTCTCTGGTGCGCGCGAGATAAGATTTATTCCCCCTAGAAAACCGATTACGTCGAACGGCCGCTAATGGATTTATCAGTACGGGAAATTCTGCTTCGGAGAGTACGAGAATGTACAGAGTGTCCCGGAGGGACGAGTCACTTAAGAAATCCATTACTCGAAATGGAGATCGTCGCGCTGACGCGGCGGCAAGGTGACGCGCTTGCAACGCTAGCAAATAGGCGAGGAGGAAACGACGCCGAGATCTCGTGAGCGAAAAGAAAACGAGAACCGTGTCTCTCTCTCTCTCTCTCTCTCTCTCTCTCTCTCTCATTCTCCCTCTAACGCACGTCCGTTGAAAAAAACCGGTATATTTAGTAGTAGTGTCTCGAACGAGCGGGTTGCGCGAGCGAGCGCCTCACGGACAATATTCGGCGATGCGCCTCTCTAACTTTGTTCTTTTTTTTTCCTCTCGCGCGTGCACCTACACGCTCGCGCGCGCGCACATACGCGTGAACCGAGGATACCGTGGGAACGGGCCCTGGCTTAACAGGTAGTAAGACAGTCGCGTCTCTCCTTCTCCCTCTCTCTCTCGCCCTATCTATTCTCTATCTCTTCCTTTTCCACCGTGTTTCACCACGCAGACAACGTGCATCCGTGCGTGCAGTATCGACCTTCATTGAATTTTTATGGATATTCTTATTTCGCGTTGTTTACGCGCGATCTCTACGATCTCGAGCGATCCCCGGACGCCCGGCAGTATTGTATAACGGACAATTCAGAGAAACTCGACGTAGTCCCCAGACGATCAATAACATTGCGCAATACTCAAATATTATGTAATAATCGAGCGTCTGGGACCGCTTTATTCTCTAATGCTCGATTTCTTCGCACCTCCCGATACACAGAAATCAAATAGTAGACATCAAATTAACAATTCATTGTCTTTCATATGTTAGAATATAAAATTTTCTTGAAAGAATTCGACAATCTCAAACAGGCATAACTTGCTGGCATAAAGAAACAAAATTTCTTCATATTAGCAAATTATGTCTGTTTAAAGATTATCAAATTCATTCAAGAACCTTTTATATTCTTGCTTATATATAAAACAATGAATTGTTGTCTTTTACATTGTTAAAAATTGACAGCAGAATTTAATACAACAGAAGTAAATTTCAAGCAGGTATATTAAAAACCTTTAATGGACACTTAATGTTGTCGAAAGTGCTAAATTTCATGCACATGTTTTTCAGTTACAAATACATTTTTTAATGTGTAACTTGAAAATATATTGAATTACACGTCATTTTTAACAGTGTAAATAAAGATATTAAGAGAGAAAGACCAATTAATAAGATACTAAAATAAAGATCTTTGTCTTCATTAAGATTAAGATTTCAATGAAGAAAAGGAATTTGTAATTAAGTTAATTAAAAATTCATTTTCTTCACTAAAACCTCTAGTTATTTATTTAACGAACGTTCTTTATATTATTAACTTTCGGCACAAAATGTACTACAATTTTACTAGAAGTTACCATATTCTCTGAAAGATATGAATAAAGTTATCTAGAGGTAAAGAGATTAGGCATAAATCTCGTAGAGTGCAAAGTCACTCCAAGAGTGAGTAAACGTTGAGCTTCTGCAATTTTTCGAGCGATTTGTACCTCGAATTAAAGAGTGAAAATTAAGCTCGTGCAATTTTTCTGAGTGATTTTAAATGAAATTAAAATTGTTCACTCTACTAGATTCAGAGAATAGAAAAGGACAAACGCGTGGAATGTTAAAACAGGTTGAAACGACACGTTTTCCTCTTTTTCTCTCTCTCTCTCTCTCTCTCGGTACGCACGAGTATGTCGAGAATGCGTAAACACTGTTGTGATAAGGCATCAAGTTGTATACACACAGAGTGACATAATCGCAGAACTTGCGCAAATACCATGTCCTCGCGTCAACAGTCGAGTGTGTGTACATTGCAAAATGAGAACAAAATTCAAAGAGGAGTGTTAAAAATTGAAGCGTGCAAAGGCACCTCCCTTCGTCGCCCCCTTCCGTAAAAGTTACGCATTCGCGAGAAGGTCCGTTACTCACCTTACGTCACTTGCGCGACCAACTTCGCTCCTTTCTTCCGGTCCCGCTCTACCTCTCTCTCTCTCTCTCTCTCTCTCTCTCTTTCTCTTTTGTCGCGCGTTGTCCACGTCCACGAGCGCCGCCGTTACGCCATTTAGATTCGCTCTGGGGTTCCTCCACTAGTTGAATGTAAAACTGACAGTCGCGACCGCGAGCGCAGCTTGCTCCAGTCCGACGTGGCCGCGTGCGTGCGTGCGTGCGTGCGTTCCTGCGTACGCGTGTGTGCGTGCGTGCGCGCGCGCACGTATCACGGCAACGCGCTCCTCCGCAAACCGCACACACGGACGACGTTCCTAACCTCAACCTCAACCTCAACCCCAACGGCTCCCCGTGACGATCGTGACACGGCGGGGTCTGCGCGCCTCTGCGTTCGTGCGAGAGCGCGGGTTATCGCACGCTCCCCCTCGGCTGGCTCGACGCGCACGGCGTTGCGCGCGCGAGAGCGAAGCGTTTCTCTGCACACAACACGGATCACGTTAGCGCGCGCGTAAAGTCGCGTTCACGGCGCGCGCGCGGTGCTGCGACTGAGACGCCGCGCGCGGCGTGCACGGTTTTAAGTCCAACCGCGGCCGGACGGCGGTGGCTGGCGGTGGCGTCGTCCTCGTCGGCGAGGCTCGCCCTCTCGCTCGCACCGCCGCCGGGAGTGACCCTATCCTATCCTCCGCGCGCGCGAGCGACTGACGCGTTCAGATTAAATGCACTCGCGAGACTCGCCACTCTTTCCTCGAGACGCGACCGGTAGTTCTAGCGGCGTTATCGGATGTACATACACGGACGCCGGTACGGTAATTTCAATTCGCTGGTACCCGCTCGCGGATACCAGCGCTATTCCGTGTCCCCTCGTCTACGAATCTCTTCCTCGTTCAATACTCCAACTCCTAACTCCTTCCGAGTACTAAGATAAATGTGATTGAACATATCCCTAACAGCACGAGATATCGTGCGAATATTCTAGAATATTCTAGATATCGTGCATATATTTGTACGATATTACGATATTCGTTCGATATCACGTGCTGTTGGGATATTCTCTATATCAGCACAGAAAAGAATTTCAGTATCGAATCAATAATTTATTGTTTCATATACGTATAAATATAAGCAAGAATATAAAATCTTGAAAGAATTTGATAATCTCCCACATAGCACGGGGAACTCCTGGAGAGCTCTTAGGGAGCTCATCAAATTTTTTTAAGCTTCATTTCAAGCTTCAAAAGAACTCGCACAAAGTTTCCCGTGAACTTCTACGTCTGCTTTTGAGAGCTCCCTGTAAGCTTCATTTAAGCTCCCTAAGACCTTCATTTAAGGGAGCTTAGCAGTCTGAACTCCCAGAGAGCTTATTTCGAATTTTGGAAGCTCCCTGTGAGTTCAGAAATCTGAATTCCCTAGGAGTTTATTTCTTCGAATTTTGGAAACTCCCTAGGAGCTCGGCAATCTGAATTCTCTGGGAACTTAATTGGAACTTTGTGCTGTGTGGTCTTCAGCAGATAACAAAATTTTTTCATGTTAGCAAATTATGTCTGTTTAAAATTATGAATTCTTTCAAAATTATATTCTTGCTTATATATAAAACAATAAATTGTTACTTTGATATTTTTTTCTGCTTGACACATGGAAATTATTATTATTATTATATAATCTTAAATATGTTTTTATAAGATAAAAATTTAATTATAATCTTTAAATACTTTAAGATATTTGTAAAAGTAACAAATAATGAATAGAATATTAAACCAATACATGAATAACACGAGAAATAAGATGAAATAAGATGGCATTTTTTAATCAAAGCGGATTTTCGTGCTTAATAATATTTTCATATCAATTATTAAACATTTTTCAGTTCTATAAGCTGCGATTATAATTGAACTTAAAACGTAAACTGAAGCTAGAAATAATACCTCAAATTAATTTGACTGTCAGATTTAATAATGATGCTACACAAGCATCTTACAAATCTGGAAAACTTACTACAAAAAATATGTTCAATAAATTATATGAAAATTATTAAGCACGAGGATCCGCTTCGACTAAAAAATGGCAAACTTACTGCGAAAAATATATTCGATAAATGATACGAAAATATATTATTAAGCACGAAGATCCGCTTCGACTAAAAAATGGCACTTCTTGTTTCTTATTTAATAAAGTAAATTATTTTAAATATTATATAAAAACTAACGTCTAAAAATAAATTTGTTAGACAGCTATAATAGAGTTTACGAGAATAATTTGATGATGTTAAAATTTTTTTTAAGAAATCTTATGTATTTGTCAAGATAATACTTTTTTGTATTTATTTTATAAGCAATAAAAAAAAATTAAAAACACGTTTTTAGGACGAGCAGATTTAGGATGTTAAAGACAAGCGTTTTAAATTAGATATTGATTCATTCAGATGTCTTACAAATTTCTATTATTTTTAGAATAATCAAAATTTGCTCGTATTTTTCGCATGTTAATAATATTTCATATTTCATATTTCAAGTTAATTACATGATTAAATTATTTTATCTCGTAAAGTTTTATAAAAATTCAACTCCATCCGATCTGGATGTTCAGTTACATTTACGTTAAAAGGATCGGAATCTCCATTCGCGGAAATATTTCGTTATCAGTAGAAATCAGAAACCGCGATAGCCCGCGTATGACTGTCTATATGGTCTCTGATGAGTGCTCGCGTTACGTTATCTCATTACGCAGAGGAATACGCGATATATTTGTTGCTCATCACCTTTCGCACGGATGACGCAACGCTCCACTTATGTTCTGGCTCTGTGCAACAAAAGAAAAAAAACAACGTACCGTGATGTCACGAACGCTGATCAGGCCCTTGGGGGCACAAATCTCTCAGCTGCTTCGCAACCGAGTTTTCGAAAAAGATGGGAGGTGGCCTTTGTGTCCGCATAAATCTCGGCAAAAACGTTGGCTCGTTATAGGCCAGGTGTTACGAGCGTGCAGTACAATACTCTTTGAATCGACAGAAAATAGAGAACAATCCGTGTCTCTTTTGCAGGGGCTCCTTCTCCGAGAACCGGGTGAAAAAGAAAAAAAAAAAAAAACCCTAGCAAGCCTGTTGGCGCGAGCTCGTTTCGGCTATCGAGGCTTCGACTAAAATCACTTTCGCCATCGTCGATTACGTTTGCGGAGTAAACGCGCGGAGTCGACGCGATATAACGGACGGATCTAATCTGGATCCTGCGATCTTGAGCGTCCGATCGAATTCACTTCGCGTGATCGTGACTCGTTGTCGCGGTATGCGACGTCGAGCGTGGGTCGAAGTTGGTCGTTGCAAATCGCTTGCGCGACAGGCAATAAAATCCCCGCGCTATCGGAGCGCGCGCGAGCGCAATTGTCGATCCTTCGCGTACCGTCGCTCGCTTGAGATAATCGGTGATAGCTGGCTTACGTTTGTCGACCGTTTAACACGGGGATTAACGCCGTGGGCTGCGAGATATTACTGTCGTAATAACAAATCGATCTCGCGCGGTTCCAATTTGCCGACGAGACCGCGCTCGCAGACCCATCAATGCGCATCAGCGTAGATTAACTTTAAACTCGGTTTAACCTGTTTCCCCATCTTTTTCTCTACTCCCAAGAATTAGAAGAAGACAGATCGTAAATGAAACAATTTAAACTTAATTTACATTCATGCAAATGGGCTGTAATATCCGTCGGAATTTGCGCGTGTCGTACGTGTCCTTTCTCGTGCGCGCTTCGTGATAGTTTGAGAGATTCACATTTCGCTACTCATATAAAATTCGAATACCGTGAATGAAAGCCCGTTGATTAAGGATGTTTTAGCTATACGAGGTGAAAGTTATATCGAAATTTAAAAACTGAAGGCTTCTCTAAATTTTTCTCTTTTTTCTTTGTTCCTAATCAACGACAAAAAATTTTGGTCGCGCATGCCCTGAAATTAGCTGCAAAGAAGAAAACAATGGAAAATTTGATTTATAATGATTTTTGCAGCGAAAATTATTTCGCTGCAGTTTTAAATAAATAAACTTTTAAAAAGTGAATCTAAATGAACTTTTGCACGAATATCCATTAGAGTTTTATTAGTATACGTAAAAATTTTGATTCAATTGATAGTGCTACTTTTCATTAAACTTACGAATAAGTATTGCAAAACGCGATTTTACATAAGAATCAAGAACAAACAAAAAATTGAATAACCAAACGAATAAGTGACTTACGCTCAAGTTTTACACGGATACTCAAACGTAATACTAGAATATTCTATGAAATTTTTATATTTTTGATGTTTTTTTTTTTTTTGAGATATGATCCATCCATTTTTAAAATTCGTGCCAATTTGTCAGCAGTTTTCTTTACGAAATCGGAGAGCGAGACACCATAAGTTGCACATAATCCGGTGCTGGCTCGGGAGAGATCGCTGCTGAATCAAACGAGAGACAACCTTCCAGCCGGGCGCGATCGATAGGAGCGAAGCTGCTCTATGCCGCTCTAATTCTCGCTACCGGGTGCTCTTCCGAGGCCCCACGGCGATTCCCCGTTTTCTCGCCGTATCTCCTCGTAAGGAAGCGAGCAACCTTTGAATGCCCGGAACGGGCACTCGACCCCGCCGTCTATACCGGCGAGACTTCTTTCTTTTACGGAACAGCTTTCGTTTCCCGTAGTTCTTGACGTGACGCATACGCGGGTGACCCCGTCGCGATCGCGTTTCACCGCGAAACGCGCGACCGATTGTCGCGCAATGCTGCACATGCATGCATGCATGCATGCACGCGGGGGACCGCGCGCCGCGCGTGACCGTGATCGACGACGACGGAGGTGTCGGGGAGCGCGTGCACTCGCTCGACATGAAATCGAAACGAGGTCAATTAGCTCCCCAGGACAGGATAACAAGGTTAACTCGAAAACGTCGCTACGCGGAAATTCACCGTGATTTATCGTACTGCGAATAGCGTCTTTCGACGATAAGCCTATGCACGGGGGCCGTTGTATGCCGCACGCGACAGGAAGGAAAGCGGGCGCGCGATCGAGAGCGGCGAGGCGGGGCGCGACGCGAAACCATTTTTAAAATCGCCACGGTTCGCGAAGACCCTCTTCCAAGAAAGAAAAAAAAAAGAGAGAGGAATCCACGTGTGTTAAGATGGTATTCCCGTTTAAAAGGCTGCTTTTTTTTTAATTCCTTTTTTAGGAAGACCTAAAAAATCAATAATATTAAACTTTGCATATTCTTTTACTGCACTGAGAAAACAATTGTTAAATTGACCAAATTTTTCAACTTGTTTCAATTTTTTCAATTCAAGTATTTAGGTTTTTAAAGATGTGTTGGACATACAGTCCCTGCAAAGTAAATAAAATTAGGAAATGTGATATTAGAGATATTAGAGAAGACTTCAAATAAACTATATATATATAAAAGTTCTGTGAAAAAAATTATAAGCACTTTAAATATTCAAGATGATTTATACAAAGTTTTATTATGATTGTCTGTTTAGTTATTTCGTAAATAAATTTCGTAAGTAATTTACAGAACTAATCTCGGCATCGTAATGAAACTTTACATAAATCATCTTGAACATTTAAAGTACTTAAATAAAAAAATCTGATCTTTTTCATTATTTCACTATTAATTATATTTTTATCAGAGCACATGTCTACTTCTTATTGAAATAACTTTTTATCCAGATAAAAAATCGCCGACAAATTTTCTCTGCTATTTTCAAATGTAATATAAAATCTGTAATGATTGTAAATTTTTCTTAATTATTTTAATGTTTTGAAAATTGTTCTATACAACCTTTATTTTAAAACATAAAATATTTAAACTTTAATTTAAGCATGTATATACATATTTAACTTAAATATATGAATACTTGAATTGAAGAAAGTCATTCAAGTTGAAAAATTTAATGAAGTTAACTTTTTTTTTTTAGTGTACTAACTTAACAATATTTTAGTATTTTTTTAAATTTAAAAAAGCTACTTTCGCGTATATTACACTGATCATTAAAAAGGCAATAAGAAAACTAATAGCTCTTCTTGACATCTAAAACAAAAAACCAAAGCTTCAAGAGAAGTGTGGCTATGAAGTTTGGCAGCCCTAGTAAGAATTTTTTATTTTTCCTGCAATTTTAATCCTTATTTTTTTATAGACAAAAATAATAATTACATAACAATTACATAATTCTAATTCCATCCAAAGAGGAACGTATACTATACTTGTAAAAAGAACACAAAAAATAAATTCTTAATATATTTTCACGTGAATTCGCTTTCTTATTTTCTTTTTCCTTATTTTAAACTCTTTCTTTCTTTCCTTTGTTTCTCCTTCTTTTAAAATTTTTTCTTTTATCACCTTTTATTATACAAATAAATGTTTAACTTGGGTAAAAAATTAATAATGTAAAGTTCATGTGTTTAAAAAAAAAATAGTTAAAGTTAAAAATTAACGAAACGCATCACCATTAATTTTTACTTCTGCCAACTGCATTATTTTGATATGGATTTTGAACCAAACCCATTTTCGAACAGACTATCAATGATTATGAAAGAAGTGAGGATAGTTTCGTAAGTAAAATATATAATTCACAGAGCATGCCACTAAAACGTGATTCAAACTTTCAACGACAAGTAAAATGTTCAGCTCGTCCTACCTAATCTATGTCTATATTAACAGACGGCCGACTTTGTCACAGTGATAGAGAAACGCCGGTTGCCTGTTCACACAGGCGGATCTGCCGCGACGGATCTGCTATACCCACAAACAACACGAGTGGAATGTGCAATGAATCCGCCGCGGTAGACCTGCCTGCATTGAAGAAAAAATAATTCTAATACAAACATATTTAATGTTAAACGGGCGCAATTCTATTCTTTAAATAAAGTAAAATTTATTTTTAATTATGAATATTTTTTCTCTTTGTTTTAAGAATAATTCATTCTTAATCGTAGATTATTTATTCTTGGCGCTATTCTAAGCATAAAATATTCTTAGATTGAAGCATTTATGTATTTCTTTAAGAATTTTTTTCTTCTCTTTTTTTCTTTTTTTTTAATGAAATTCTCAATATTCCTAATACTATATTTTCCAAGAAATTCATCCCACCAGATCGTAAAACACGGTTGCGAGAAAAACGATTTTAAAGCTTGAAGTACACTTTTTTTGTACATAGCATGCGATTTATTAGTTCGTTAAATTATCAAATACCCACGAGCACTTGAGTGTATTTAAAAAATTTCAAATACTAGAAGAT
This sequence comes from Solenopsis invicta, assembly GCF_016802725.1. Classification (NCBI taxonomy): domain Eukaryota; kingdom Metazoa; phylum Arthropoda; class Insecta; order Hymenoptera; family Formicidae; genus Solenopsis; species Solenopsis invicta. The sequence continues at coordinate 11,611,008 of NC_052677.1, forward strand.
ATATTTAAAAAAAAATTGATTTTTTTAACCTTTCAAATTCCATTAAACGAGAGGGACGAGAGTTTTTCCGGGAAAACGGGGCGCTATACCAAGCAACAGCGCCCCAGATCTCGACGTTTCCCGCCTCGTCTCGACGCCCAAGCGAAAGCGGCTCGTTGTCGCGCGTGGGAGCCCTCGGACTTCGAACATTCGCGCGCACGTAATTCGTCGCAATTGCTCGGATATGCCGTCCGTAATTTTGTCCATTTGTCGTCGCTTATTAGACCCGCGGCCACTTTAACCTCCTCCGTCGACAACTGCTTCGACGTTAATTACGTTCGCTCCTGGCAAGCTCGCGCCCGCCGCCGCCGCCGCCGTCGTTGACGGATGCGCTCGTCGTAATTATACGCCTCTCGAAAAACGTGACTGACGTCATCTTCGGTTCAAATTAACAGAAGAAAACAAGAATTCTCTAATTCGATCGGAGTCTTTCGATTCTCCGCTATTCTCTATCGGTGTAAATCGATTACTGCACGTATTCGTGCGCTTGGACGTTCTAATTTCTACTTCCCACAGCTATTTCGGACGCTCTAACGATTCTATACTCATTTCCGACTAGGCATGCAGTTCTGACGTCGTATCGATTCGATATCAAGACGTAAAATTTAAAGGCTCCCGGATTTCCGATTTCGTATACACTGAGGAAAAAACAAAATTGTTGAACTGACTGAAATGTTTCAAATTGACTAATAATTACGCACTATAATTACAAAATTACAGTTTTGCGTTGAATTCTGTCGCTAATTATAAATCGCGTAAAGTGGGTTTGAGATCGTCCAGATAATTTAAAAACATAAACTTACTTTCGTGACGAAAAAACATCTAGAGCGATTTCTCTAACTAAAAAGAAACGACACTTGACAAATGACAAAAAAGTTTGCTTCTCTCCACACTATATCGGCTTAGAGAAAATTAAATGGATCAACCGGCTGATCGTGCTCCGGTGAGATTCGAAAGTGCATAAATACACCGGGAACATTAAAAAGGAATCGATGATAAGAGTAATTAACCAGGCGGATAATAAGTTTCCAGTTGAGTGGATTCATTAATATCCGCTAGTCGCCAATCGAAACGGTTTCTTTAATTATCTCGTACACGTGATGTCACGGAACAATCGCGTTTTCCAATTGCCAAGTGCAGCATCCTGTCAAGGATCGAAGGATCAATGAAAAATTACATTTGCAGATAACAAGGACGATTTTAAAGACAATGATTAAATATTTCCTCGTCGCGAATTTTGATACGTCAGAAACAAGATAAGTAATGAACAAAGGCGAAAACCGATGTCGTTAAAGATGCAAACACGCCGCGATAATTCGTTAACAGCGCATACAAAAAAAGACGACGTACTCTGTCCTGCATTGTTTGCACGTGTCTTCCGTTTGCACGTGCCAGATGAATGAGAAACGTGATTACAAAACTAATTCATCTCCAGTAATTTACCGATAAAGTACAAAAAATGCTGCTTCTTCATTAAGCTTCCTCTTAGAATGCTACGGTAATCCGATATAACAGACAGCTTTCTCCTTTGTAATATTATGATAACCAACACTTCTCTCAAAACAATATTATCTTGAAAATCCGTCTGCTCCTTGGCTTGCAGTCAGAAAAACGCAACGCAAAAAAAGAGAAAGTATAAAGGAAGACGCGAAGAAAGAGGATCGGAAATCTCCGTTCGAAGCTCACAATGCTCGATTAAGGATCAGATAATGATTAAGAGAAAACTTTTATGATTTCTTGCTAAAAAGTATGATACATCCGAGACTGCGAGAGTTGACACTGATCCGATTCAAAGATCTTAATCTTTTCTTGGAAGAATTCCCATCTGACACACTTGTTTACTCGATAATTGAAAAGTTTACCGATTGTTATCTACGTGCGCATACACGTTTATCTCTTTCTCTTGTCTTCTTTCTGAATTGCCACCCTCTCGGAAAGGATTTCTAATAACAAGGCTAAAATATTCTTGACGTATGTACTTAATCTTATTGCAACTTTGTGCAATATGAAAATAAAGCGGTATTAAGATAAGGTCTATAATTCCTATTCTCCTCTCACACACCGAATTAAATAAGATTGACTTATTATTTTGAAACAGAAGTGACACATATAAATTTCAGCTTATATATTCTCTAGAACAAAAATTTGCTCGATGTTGTAACGCACGACGATTAATCGCTACGCAGTTTGAGATATCGCCGATAAGAGATCGTGAGATCAATGCATCCGGAAACTCAATAGTCTTTGCTTACGCGTACATATTACGTCGCAAATCCTTATGGATCTAATGGATCATTTGGCTGAGACAAGACATTTTACGAAGAGAGCAGCTCTCCTGCGGGACTTCGTGATATTTTATCAGAAAGAACATTCTTCAAATTTTTCTCAGTTCAATCTAAATCAAGAATATTATAAGCACCACAAATTTCCATTGTCTAATTTAAATCTGTCTGAGAAAATTAATAAGATAGAGAAAATTAATAAGATCATTTTATTTTAAATTTAAAAGTTTTTCATTTAAGAAATAATATTCCCTTGCCAAAGATAATTATGATTTTCTTTATATCAATCTTATGTTACGATACATAAAAGAATAGAGAAAAAAATTTCTAAATTCTAATAAATATTTGTTTAGCGCAAGAAACACCAATGCAATTTGACTATCATTTTTTTTTTACTGACAAAATATATTTATGTGCCGTAAGTAAATATTTCAATGCGAGTGTTCGAATAAATTTTCTTCTCGTGTAATAGCATTGAATCCAGAAATCCTATTTACGGGTGCAGAGTTGAATAAAGTGCACCTAATAGAACCGATAATGAACCAATGAAATTTGGGAAACGACGCTCGTGTTCGTTTTCGCGAGATCTTCCAGAAGGCGAGAGAGTCCTTCGCGAGAGACTCCTTCGGAATTCGACCGCCAACTCCGGAGGTATTGTTAGCACGTAACTTCCGAAAGGTCAGAAGAGACGAGTCGGACACGCTCCGCGGAAACGTCGGTGGAATCGATAGTAAAAGGCAATGCGGGTCTCCGTGGCGCGCGCGGCCTGCTGCTTGCTCTATCTCGTAATTGCGCTAAAAGTCACCGCGGGCTCCATCCACGTTATTATTATAGTCCTGCGAACGACAAGTGAATTAACCGCGACGCGACGCGACGACTCCGTGCTCTCCCGTAATGCTCCGCGCTGCTCGATATGGCTGAAGTTTTCGCCCGTCCCCTCTAATTCCGAACAAACACCTATAATTGACTCGGAACCTAATTGGCTTTAAATAAATGAGAACCGATCGAGCCGTACATTATTGATAATAACTCGGCGCTTCCCGCAGCTGCGCGGGGCCGGGTTAGGCTCAATTAAATTTCCGCGCGTGAATCATAAGCGTGCCAGCCGCGACGGCGACGGCGACGGCAACGGCGACGGCGACGGTGACGACGACGACGACGACGACGACGACGACGACGACGACGACGACGACGACGACGACGACAGCGGGGTGGCTTATCGATGGCGACGGTAATAGAATACACTTTGCACGTAAGAAAATGGCGACGCGATGGCTAAAGACCGAGAAATACGATCGGACACTGTCGGCGGCGGGCGCGGATCTGATAAGGCTAATCGCGGCGAATAACGAAAAGCCTCGAATAAATCGGCCTCGGGTCGGGTGCCACTGGGGCTTGCGTAAGGCTATAGCGCGATAGATAAAGACATGCATTATTCCGCCGTACCGGGCCGGAGCGAGCGTCTCTAGTCCCTGCGAAAGCCGGGCGGGCGTGCTTTCAGAGACGTCTCTCTCCTCCGGACGAGTTACCGACTATCTCGGGGGCCCCGATAGCCGGCTAGAGATCTTCTGCCATTTTTCACGGGATTAGGAGAGACCCAGGTGGACCAGTCCCTTCGATTCGGTAACGAAGTAGGCGAGGCGCAGCGCGCAGTCCGCGCCCGGCTTTCTCTACTTTTAATCGATCACGCGTCGTAACACGCGCGCCGCGCCATACCGCGCCGGCTATAGCCCGATATAGTTGTCCCGATTCTATCCAGTTTCAGTACGCGCATAATTTATTAAGGGCTGCCTAGGAACGTATCCGAGGAAGTGACCGGCGTGCCGCCGGCGCGGTCGTCCGGTCGACCGACCGGCGAATAGGATCGTTATCGCGGTCGATTTCCATCCATGCCGCGCCGGGCGAAATAGAGCAAACCGGAGCACACGCGTTACAACAGAACGCAAGCCGTGCGTGGCTTTCTAATCCAAGCTGAGCCGCGTCGCGACTCGCCGCGCGATTTCGAATCGGAGGAGCAGCCAGCGCCTGTACGAAATTTACGATTATTTCCCTCGAGATTTATCGACGCGACTTACAATGTCGGAGTTACTGAGCTTCGTGAAAAAAAAAAAAGAATCACGCGTGCACGCCGCGCCATTCCAAATGAATTTATTCCCCGCGTTTTCATTTGTTCGCTTTGGTGTATGCCACTTATTTCCGTCCCAATTGCCAACTCGCGTCTCGCTCAGTGCAGCTGGTGCGTTTCCGTTCCGGAAGTAAATTCAAAGGGCCGTTATTGCGCTTCCGCGTGTCCGTATTGTGACATCTCGGTGCCGCGCCGTACACAATGCCGCAACGTTTGTTGTGTATCATTACGGTACGCTCGTTTGCGGAGAAATGATACCGCAGCCTCAAAGGGATACGATAATGATTTTAATTTAATTAGAACTTGGCGCACATTCGTTAAATAAAATTCCGAAACGAAATGGAAAAACGCACAATACCGTCCGCGTGCATTCTGCATGCGCTTTCGCAATTTCGAGTGCGATTGTATTTTGCGAAAGCGAGAACGAGTCGTAAATTGTTACAAATCGTCAATTATTTCTATTGTCGTTCTCGGAAAAAAAGTACGATTACGTAATACAGTTCTTAATGATGGGAACTGTGACAAATGACAGTCGAACGAATAAGTTTTAAGTAGCACGCACGCTCGATGCTGTAACGAATGCTTTTGCCTACCTGTAAATCAAAATGATTGTCGGGGAGTGAAATCATGAATTTTCTGTAGGTAGCGCCTCTAACATATGGCAATTACAGCCACCTCGGTGGATAGCAAAGCTCTTTTTGTGTTCTCGAATTTCATCAGTCAGCCGCCGTTACCACTGTCCAGTAGCACCACTGCACGGCCCTCCGAGCCTCCCCAAATTTCGTGCAAAGGTGGACAATGGTAACGGTCTGACGTTGATGAAATTCGAGGAAAGAGAGAGAGAGAGAGAGAGAGAGAGAGCCAAGAGAGACAAAAAACTTTCTCTTTACTGTCAGGCGTCATCTTGCAAATATGTAAGCTACTAAATAGCGTAAAGCTTGAAATAAAATCCTCTCTTTAAGAGTTTCGTTATCTATCAGTATGGTTATAATTGTTAAGGATGTATGGATCATATCTCAAAATATTACCAAAAGTATAAAAATTTCATAAAATATTCTAGCATTATGTTTGAGTGTAAAATTTATGTATGAAATTTGAACACAAAAAAGTTAATTAATATTTTGATTACTCTTGATTCGTACGTAAAATAGCATTTTGCAGTACTTATTTACAAATTTGAAGTAGCATTTTACCAATTAAATAAAAATTTTACACATACTGTTAAAACTCTAATAAATATTTGTGCAAAAATTCATTTAGATTCATTTAATTGTTTAAAAGTTTTTATTTAAAACTGTAGCAAAATATAATAATTTTTGCTGCAAAAATCATTATAAATCAAATTTTTTTATGTTTTCTTCTTTGCAATTAATTTCAGGTCCAAAATTCGCGCATTCGTGAGCAAAATTTTTTTATTGTTGACTAAGAAAAAAAAGAATAAACTCAGAAAAGCCTTTATTTTTTTAAATTTCGATAAGTTTTTAGCTCGTATTCACCGAGAAGTGAGAGGAAAAACTTGTAGTGGTGGCAACTATAATAGGACAACCATATCAAATTTTCTTAATAGAATTGTAATATATATAGTTAAGTAAACTATATTATAATTATTGCAACTAAGTTAATGGTTAAGAGAACTAATAAATAATAGTTGTAATATATTACATTATATAATTTAGCTGCAGTAAATATAATATAGTCCATTAAACTATATATTAAAATTCTACTAACAAAACTTGTATAGTTGTTTCCTTATAGTTGCCACTACTACAATTTGTTCTCTCAATGTTGTGTACAAAAAAAAAAAAAAAAATACACTACCTATAACAAATTCATAAAACCATGAAAATTATTTTGAATAACGCTGTACATCTCAATCCCAGCTGCTCGAACGAGATATCCAACTCGATCCCATAGAAATTATGAAAATGCGATATCGGGGGAAGAAGAGGAGAAGAAGGAAGTGCAGATGAGGGGCAATGCGCTGAAAACCATTGGAAAATCTGACGAAGGTGGGAATTAATGAAATTCCGAAGAAATAATAATGGCCTCGTACGCGCGTTCCTCGGGAGCCGGACAAAAATGGGTCAAGCGCGAGAAAATTCGAGCGGATGCGCGCTCACCGCGACCTTATCCGGCCGGCACGTTATGACAATTTTCAGCGGCGCTTTATACAGCCGACCACGTCGTATCGACGTCCGTCGTTTTATTTTGCCGAAATTACGACTTTCCGAGTAGGTGGGCGACGCGCGCTGCAATAGAACGAGCTTTACGGGATGTAACTCAATACAACCGAGGAGACTTTCACCCGATGAATTCCGAATAAAACACAGGCCGCTTCAAATTTCATGGTCTGTTTTAGCAAACAAATGGGTTTTTGCCACGAAAAATAACCTTTTCCGACGCGACAAGATTAATGCGAACGATACGAATGATCCGCACGATACGAATGATCCGCGTCAATCGCGGATTCCTGTCATTTTGGCTATAACGTCCTCCTTCTCGGCGCGATCGCGTATAACGTTGCTATTCTCGGAGAAAAACGAATCGGCGAAATCTCCTCTCGTACGCCGTTTCTATGACGACAAAATGGAAAGATATGTTCGATCGTCCAATGCGACGAAAGGAGAATCCTTATAATCATTCTGGTCGCAAAGCGTTCTGGCGAACCTCTGAAAGATTCTTCAGAGTTTCCACGTTTATGATAAGACGTCTCGTAGTAAACAGAAGTTGACTGAAACCAGGATATTATATCGTTTCTCGTAAATCTTAATGGCATTTTCGGTTATTTAAAACAGAAAACTGCAGGAGAGACTATAAATAGTTGCGCTACATTACAGTTAATTTGAGTTTCACAGTTAATTTGAATTTCATACGCGTGTTAGCTCACGCCTCACTTTATTCGTCGAATTTTGCGCAGGAGAGAAGCCGCCCGGCGGAAAATTAATTCTCACCCTCTCGATTACCGAAAGATCACGGTCGATCGCTCTCCAGCGGGCTGTGCGAGAATTCGTTAATTAAGATTTAAATCGTATCCTAAAGTAGTCCGGGCGTCTCTCAATCAACGTATCAATAGCCGCGAATAGACGTTGGCGCTGGCGTTACGTTTCCGACGTAAAAAAAAGACGGCGCATACTCGGGGTTTCGCCTCGACGCGGAGCGTCTCTATTTTTAAACCGATTTTATCTTAACGAAATTTCGATTAGACGCGCTTTAATGTAGAGTGCTCGATAATGAGATTCCATGCATAATGCTGAGCCGAAAAGACTCGACGCTATCTGCATGATAATACACATGATCATATGCGTTGCAAATTATTTCGTGACCTGGGTACTAGCGTTACACTTCTGTTTCTCCCCTACACCCGGAATTCCCCCTTTGTTCGTTCTGTAACCGTCGCCTGTTACCTAGAAAGCGATCCAGTAAGGAACGTCACTGTTACAAACACACTTTCCCAAATGCTGAAAACTTATAATGTTAGACGAGACGGAGTGTCGCAAGTTTATGCACTTATAAATACAGTTAGAACCGTTACCTTCGATTCATGTTATTCGATGACCCAAGACTTTAGGTTTCACCCTGCTACTTCCTCCTCCAGCAAATGCATATACATAGACGGTAATGCGTAAAGTTATTTTGGTATTTAAATTATGCATTGTATGCGCGCCGTTGAAGTTGGGGAAAATTGTCGACAGTTCCCCGAAAATGCCGGTCCGTTAACAGCGAGAGGCATTTTCCAGCTATTTAGACCGAAAACAAGTTACAAACGATCGCAAAATTGGTCAAACGAGCACAAATCGTAAAAGCTCAACTTTATCGAGAGTTGCAGAAAGAAATGTAATAATGCGAATAAGCGTAACCATCATACCGCTGGCATGCTCGCGAAGAAAGCGCAAACGGCGCGCATTGTATAATTATATGCATATTCGTTCGCTCGCAATTTGACGGCACGCAAAGGTTTCCGCTCCGGCTCTCGGTCACGCGATTGGAAACCGACTCGCGGAATATCCTAACATCAAAGAACGCATCCCGGTATTCGTGCCTTCTCTAAATTGCCGCAGCGTCTGCATCGTTCGGCGGTTCGGACGAAAATTTAGCTGCACCTGAAAAGCTCTCCGAGCCTCGAATTCCGCGCGGCCTCCTGGCAAGCGGTGTGGCACGAGGAGAGAGGACTTTGTACAAAATTTCCAGAGAACAAGAGAGAGCGACCGGTATGAACGCTGCGAGCAATAATTTCAGACTCGCGACGGAAAGTGCGGGGAAGTCGGTTGACATACAACTGTGCTGCGTACGCGTCGTCGTCGTCGTCGTCGTCGTCGTCATCGTCGACTGGCCGAAGAGGGAGGGTGACGGACAAACAAAGAGGAGAAAGGATGAGACGCAGGAACGCACGGACGGCCGCTTCATCATCGTGCCGGGAAATCAAAACGTGAAGGACAAGGCGATGGAAAAACAAGGAGCCCTCTCTGGCTCGCGTGCATAACGCGCCGCATGAATTAAACATACGCTGTTCGCGATCCGGGCGACGGAGGTTGAGGCGAATGCCGAGAAGCGTCACGTTGGCAAGGATGAGATGAGGGGAGGAATGAAAGGGCGACTCGATGAAATTGGAGTCGTACGAGGGAAAAGATGATGCGGGCGAGGCGAAAGACGGAAAAGAGAGAGAGGGAGTATACGTGTTCAAGACTTCCAAACTGAATCGTCAGGTTCCTAATATTCGGGCTCCTAATATTGTTGGTCGCTAGAAATAAGCATCTCAATTAGATACTAAATATATACGTAGACTCGCGCGTAAACCGTAAACTTAATATCGATGCCTCGAATTGAAACCATCAACGTTCTTGGTGCAATTTCCATTATCTGGGCTTCGGATGAAGTTTGCAACTCGCGAGGCATCCTATCGACCCCAATATTAGTTATTCGTAGCGCCCATCCCTAACCACGGGCCTGCCCAATGACTGGAAGGACAATAGCTTGGAGTTTACGAGAACCCGGCCCAAAACTTGGCTCCGACAGCGAACGGTACGTGGAACTCGAAACTCACCCCTATGAGCGAGTGCGTCCGCGACGACCTCGGGTCCTCACCCGCCATCCAGCCACCACTCTCGCGTGCTCGTTCGCCTTCGGCTATCTCCGCTGACGATCGGTCGCGCGCAACCCTCTCCGACGAGGCGGCGGACAGAATGACCGGGGAAAGCGGCCAGCAGCGGAGAGGGTGCGGTCGAATTGCGGGGAAGCGACGAGGCGAGCGGCTACGAGAGCGATACATGGTTTCTCCGCGGTTTTACAAGCGACGCGAGAAGCGATACAACTTCCGCAAAGAGAAAGACGGAAGTGAAAGACATGTGTATTTTTGGATCCTCTTTCCCATCTCTCGCCCTCTCGCCGACTCGCCATGCGTATATGCGTAATATACGCGAACGTACGTTTGTACACAGAGGATGGAGTCGTGTGACTCCCCTAATACACACGCCTCGGGCAAGAGGGAGCGCGCGAGTACGGGAGACAACCACAGCCAGTACATCCTTTCACATGCGTATACACATAGACGCCCGTATGAACTCCCACGTACGTACATACATACATATATACAGCATCGGCGGAGGGGTCTGGAGCACCACCAACGGGTTCCCCGACCGTTCCCCTCTCCACACACACACACACACACACACACACACACACACACACACACACACACACACACATCCGCGCGCGCGTGCACACGCACATACATAGATTAGGTCCTTCTCGCTCGACCCTTCGGCTATCCTCTCACGCTCCTCTCTTTCGCGCGCATGTTTTCCGCGTGCTGGCCCCTCTGACCCGCCCGTTGCCGCTCTACTCTCTCGCGCAAACGCTGTGCTCGCATTCTCCCTACCATTTCACGTTCCATCCTCGTCTGACTCGTATATGTTTCTATTTCTATCTCCCGCATCTCCTACCCCCGCAAAAATATGCTCGACGTAGCAGCAACGCCAGCGGTGTCGGCGGTGGAGGTGGTGGGTGGTGGTGGTGGTGGTGGTGATGGTGATGATGGTAGTGGTGGTGGTGGTGGTGGTGGTGGTGGTGACGTGACGACGACGACAACGACGACGACGACGACGACGACGACGGACGGCGACGGCGGCGGCGGCGGCAGCGGATGGTGGTGGTGGTGGTGGTGGTGGCGGTGGCAGCGACGGTGGAGTGTGCGTACCAGTGGGAAAGGTAAGATGGCGGCGGACGGAGATGCGGTGATTCCAGATCAGGAAAAAGTGCGAATAGTCTCGGCTTTTAGATTGTCGAAGCTGCGGAAGAAGGGCCGCGAGCTCGGCCGTGCTCCGATGGCCTGATACGTACTGCGAGACGCATTCATGAAGCTCCACTGCCCTGACTCGTCGAGTGAGTAGTAGAGTTTGTGACATTTCATTGCTCGGTGCCGCGGTGATGGTCGGTGAAAGCAGCGTCGAAGGCAAGCGGGGTGACGCGACGGTAGGATAGGGGAGGGAAATACTCGCGGACGCGCCGCGCCGTGCCGAACCCCGTGCGTCGGTCGCTCTCCCTTCCTCTCGTAACGCAATCGTCCGCGAGAGTGGCCTCTTCGCGAAAACTCTTCGCTGTAGTGAATTGCCCGCTCGTCGACGTAACGACAGTGACCACGCGATGACAACAACGACGACGACAACGACGACGACGACAACGACGACGACGACAACGACGACGACGACGACGACGACGAAGACGAGGACGAGGACGAGGACGAAGACGAGGACGATGACAAGCGAGGCAAGCGAGTCCGCGTCCCCGAAAACGTTGGACGACCGTCAGTGGCGCGACACCACCAGCAACGTCGTGCTGCGATCGTCCCTCCTTCGTGGCCGTTAAATCGGCGTGGGTCGATCGAGAGCCGGGGAGAGTAGGGGGAGGAGGAGGCGATTTTTAGCCGGCGGAGGGAACAGCGCGAGAGAGAAACAGAAAGAGAGAGAGAAAGAGAAAGAGAGAGAGAGAGAGAGAGAGAGAGAGAGAGCGCGCGTTTCCTCCTCGAGGCCGATTAACAGTTGGCCCGAGGGACGCGAGGCGATCGAGTCGGTTTCTTCGGTGCGGCCGCGAGCCTCGGCCTCGGCCGAGGCGCAATAAATATCGACCACGGGAGTGGAGGCTTAGCGATGCGAAAAGTGGACCATTCGATCGGGCCACGTCATATCTCCTAGCGCCCGGCACCGTCGTCGAAAAGGCGCGCGAGATGCACTACGATCGCGACATGTGCACGTTCCCGGAGGGGTGACTCGTGCGCTTCCGATTATCAGCGCGCGAAGCCCCCCTCCCCCCTGGGTCGGGTTTGCGCCGGGACCACCGCTGTACAGTTAGGTACTTCGCAATTCAGACGGGACGCGTTTTGGTGCGTTGCATTGGTGCGGCGGACGCAAGGTGTTTTCGGCACCAGTCGAAAAATGTTGGGCGGGGGCTGAAGGAAACGTTGGCAGACAGGGTGCGACTATAGCAGCGCGACGACGACGCTGCAAAACGTAGCATTTCGGAACGTCGGGCTACATAGCAAATGTATAATATCAATTCTCTATAGTTCCTGTCGTGAATCATATTGAACTATGGCCAACGGTTCGTCTAATACAGTAGTGCTAGAAGTATCGGTAGTAACGTGGATCTCCCGGTATTTCGACATGCATATCGACGGACGTTTCGGAATTGCTCGTACATGGTAGTAGGATACGATGACGATGATGCATTCATGGCAGTGCCGACGCAGTGATAGTGTGAGGTGATAGTGCTCATGCGACGCGTTGCACTTTTCGGATGTCCTACCGCACTGCTAACGCAGTATTAACATATTAAGGTACGTCTACTCTTCACTAACCCTTCACGATAATCGCATCCAGGCTAGACATATGTCGAGCGCGAGGAATACGCCGACGACAATCGTCTATTACAATTGACAGCTCGTCGAATCGTAACCCTAAACGTGTTCGACGAAAAACGTTAAAATGTTTCCAAGTGCGCGGCAAGTTTCGGCAAGACGAAAAGAACGTGTGCTGTGATTTATCGCGTGTCGTCAGCTCTTCGTTCATCCGTTACGCCTTATTTGCATGCGCGAATATATCGCTCGTTAATAGTATCGTTTCGCATTCCTGGGAATCCTAATAGCCTGACAGATCGTGTCAAGGCAAATTCGGCTGATTGACATTGTGACGCAATGCACACGGCGATTAAGCCGGCGAATATCCCGCGAAACGTCGATCGATTTTTATTCGCTGTGCAAGCGTGCACCTTAATTTGTTAGTATCGACACGATAACGTCGATGCAGAAGCGATGATAATTGAAGTTCGCGTTATCGTGCAATATCGATGCGCCCGTTTTGGAATCCACCTGTCTGCTGCGTGACTTTTCAAGGGCTGATGATTCATGCCCGATTAAGCGCGCACGGCCCGTTATTAGACGGATGACTACCAGCCAAGTTTCGTTTCTGCGATTGCGTTTCGGCATTTAAAGAGACGCTTATTCATCTTGCAATTCATCCCGGAATTAAATTTGCGACAGTTGAAAAACGATCGCGAGAAGGTACTGTAAATGTAATATCGTCACCGTTTACAACTTCAGCTCACATGTGCGGTATGAATAATTTTCATGCAATCTGTGAGAGAAAGGCGACAAGGAAGCGCCGTAGCACTGAGAGGATTAAAATGACTAGGTATTCACGGTTTGTCAAGGTTGCCTCTCCTCGCTTTACCGGATATCACGAGCAACTCCCCAAGGGAGTTTCGCATTTCGCCCCGAAGACATCTGTGCCGTATCATGACTTTTCCCGCCGAACCGGAGAAACGACGATATGCCCATCGATTGCCCTCCTCCGATCGCCTATTAAGAATGAAAATATACGGCACACGGATGGAAACGGAATACGACGGTGCGACTTGAAACGCAGGCATTGCGATCGTGGAAGCTGCAGCTGCAGCAGCAGCAGCAGCAGAGGATCTTACGACCGGCTCCGATTGCTTCGTTGCGCGCGGTGTGAAAACTCAATTAAAATTTCAATCTATCGCAGCTATTGTTTCGCCAAGCGCTTTTCGGCTGACTCGCCCTGATTTCGCCGTTTTATTTACCGGCACACAGCGTGGCGTCGCGCCGCACGGCGACCTCCGGGGTAGACTAAAATTGTGTCGTCTTCGCGGAATCGTTCATTCAATCAATTTAGGGGCTATTTCGGGGTAACACTCGCCCCCGGGTTCGTCACTTCACTTGGGCGAACTGACCAATTATATATCGCGGGGTTGCCGTAAGGACAAAGGACGCTAACCTTGTTTATTTTTATCCGCTCTGTCTTCGTCAGTCATAACAGTCTCTTCTCGCTCGCGGTATATACGCGGGGCGGTATGTGCGTGCTTCGGAATTATGTACACACACACATATACACATACTGTGCAAACTAAATGGTTTTGACGGGATCGAGCAAACAATTCGGCGACGCGACTTCTCTCGGGACTCGCGCGCAGGCGACCTACCCAGCACAGCATCCGAGCATCTTAGAATCCAAGGTTCCGAGAAATCAAGTATCCCAGAATCCGAGGAATCCAAGAAGAGCCAACAATTTTACTCCTCGTCTCACAATTGAAAAGGGTTAATGCCGCGCACGCTTTTCCCGTGTTTGCTGAATGTCCCTCGTCTGAATAGGAAACAAGGAAATTCATTATCGGCTGCACAAAGCTTCTCGGGAGAAACGAGAGAGAGAGAGAGAGAGAGAGAGAGAGAGAGAGAGAATTCCGCGAGAGTTAATCCCATAGAAAGGCGAGCTTAGTGTCGCTTCCCTTGGAATTTTATGACGGTCTTCTTCCAAGACGGCGATTTCTCCCACTGATATTCCTTATTCGAGCTTTTCTTGAAATTGGAACCAAAGCACGATTTTTCCGGATTTTCCCTCGCGCACACCCTCCGCGACGACGCCTGTATCGCGATAGCCCCATATAAAACTTGACATTTATCATCTCGCAGACGTGACGATTGTGAAAATACGAAACAACGAACATGAAACATGCATCACGATTAAAAATATAGAATGAAAAGGACGTCCTCTCTCCCTTTTCGTGTTGCTATCTGCCGCACATTGTGTTCTCTTATTTATCCAAAGCCTACACGACATAATGTATGGCAACACTAACCAATGTGATACCGTGTGTATTTTTTATATATTCAATTTATGAAATACATCAGGTACGTCGTGTGTGTATGCGTGCGCGCGCGCGTGTGTATGTGTGTGCCAACATTGGCCATCATTTATGCAGGCACGATTTTTCGCGAAAAAAAAAGAAAAAAAAATACGCCATTTAACGATTTAGATAATTAAGCACATTGGCGAAGCAGATTGCAGTTTGCAGGACGCTTTTTAATAACTTATAGTGATTCTGTAAAGAGGAGAGGTCAATATTCGATTTAACAAGTTTTAAAGAGTGTATAGCAAATGTTAATTAGTTTTTGGGAAAAAAAAAACACGCACGCACGCACGCACGCCCGCACCTGCATACGTACCGATCTCTCATCAAACATAAACGATAAAATAATTAATTGACTTTTCTGTGGAATAAAACAATTAATTTATAAACTATTGGTATATCGAAACAATGTTTGCATGGGATACACAATCTATCCCATGCATATCCCGTTAGAGTTATACCTCTGATAGGGCAGCACTAATAAATGGCTTATTGGATTTCGTATTTGGTATCAGTTATCGATGACACGAAATAACGAAGTTGCCATCAATTTGAACCGGAAGGGCAACGCGGAATCCTTTAAATAAACGTAATATTACACAATATAAATGCAGATCAAATAAACCTCGATGCGCGAATCAAAGTAATGACGGGATAAAATTTCAGATTCGAATGCAAACGGTCACTTCGGTCTAATGACGCGTTACACCGACTATTTACAGACGAAACGAGAAAATGAGATCGTTGTAATCCCAGCTGGTAGTCGAGGGTTAACGATACGCGACGAGGGATTCCGCCCTCCCCCCTCCCCTCCTTTCCACGCTCCGCACTCCCCACGCGTGCTTAATTGATTTCCTCCAGTCGTTGAAAACTTGCCTGTAATTGAGCAGGACATTAATAACTCCGCACACTGAATAATTCGTAGAAAACGTACGTCCCCAAAGTCTCAGGACGTGACGGAGAACTTATCGATTTCAGATTAGCACGTAAATTGGCAGGCGAAGAGAGGGTGCAGGCCTGGCGAGGCTGCAGGGAAGGGACGTGCTTCCGCCCACGCATCTGCTTGTCCCCAGGTCATTTGGGGATTCATTTTGATATTCTGGCTATTCTCCTTCTTTCTATATCGGGCGATATTACCAATCGAAATTCAGCTCCCTCGTAGTACATCGTTCGTTTCTCCTGCCCTTTCACTCATCCCCTCCTTTCTCTCCCCCCCCCACCCCCCTGCAATGTATTTTCCTGCGAGCGTTTTCAAATTTCCCAGTTCGCGACTCCACGTAAAGCCCGAGTATCGACGATGCTTCTTTTCAAATTGACTCCAACTTAGCTTCAAACTCGAAAGTAAGGGAAAGAGGGGACAAAAGTTTTGTAACAGATGCCGTAAGGAACGACCGACTTAACAACTTGTCTCGTCGAAAACGGAAAAATTCGACAGCCAAGAATGTCGGAAAGGAGGGAGTAACTCGGGGCGACTTGGAAACGCGGGTTTTAAGTAATTGCAACAGTTGGACCAGAAATATCGGCATGGTGTCGCATGACTCAATGATTGTGTATCCCACTTCCTTTTCCCCTCCCCACCCCTTCCATCTCTCTCCATACACGAGCCTTCTCTTTAGCTAGACGAGAACACTACCCCCCATTATCGCCAGTCGAATAGGTCTCGGGTTCATTAACCCGAGGATACATCGATATATCGACGACGGCTTTATCTGACTGCCCGACTACACCTGATTGCACATGCACAAAGCCATCTCCATTTTCAGGAGAGCGCCACTCGTTTTTTCATCGCGTCACGGCCTTGATGGCGATTTGCGTTGACCTTGCATTTTGTTCGGGAGATCAATCGGATGGTAACGCGATATCATAAGTAACACGATACCATTAGTAACGCGATATGGCGTCACGGCGTCATTTTTAACGGCGAAACTTCGAGTTCGCGTATCGTTTCCGCGAGTTATTCGTTTCGCCATGAAAACTTTCGAACGACCCGTACTGGCACACTTTTAGCACTGAATATAATGGTCGGATTTTTTTTTTACAAGTTTTCGTGGAAGAGTTTCTTCTTCTTCTTCTTGTTCTTATCTTGACGGAAATCTCTCCGCTGGAAGATTTTCCGTAAAAAAAAAAGAGTCGACCATAAAGCCAGATTATACCTTGTCTTATGAATCTCCCGATATTCGGTCGAGCCGGGAAACGTTTTGCGGATTTACGAGAAACACTGCGGGAGATTTTTATTCGACTACGCGAAAGCGACGGATAATAAAGTAAATCTTCATCCGCGGCCTGAAACATCGCGCGCAGAGGTTACTGGATGGGAAGAAGAGTTTTTACAGCGTCGAAATGGCGCGGCGTGCATTTCGCCGTTTGCCATTTGTTATTGTCGCAGTTTGTTGCACGAGCGCGATGCGGAACCGCGGAAGTTGAGAGGCGGAAGTAGAATGAATCCCCGGTAGAATGCGCCCCGGCCTTCTTTTATTCGAGCTAAATGATCTGTCCGAAAATGCTTTTATTTATATAGCGATTTTGTATGCACTTGGTCTGGCGTTTCGCGTATATTGCCGTAGGCGCGAAAAATAAATCGCTCGCAAAGTTAAAACGCATTGATCGACAAAAATTTCCATAATTTTTTACATCAATAATTGATTCAATACCTGTCGATTAAATTCTTTGCGCTTGGCCTTCCTCCCGTCATAAAAATGAAAACAAAAAGTAACAATTCGAAATTTTATAATTTGTGAGCCTTTCGAATCTCAAGTCCCGCAAGTTAAAAATTTTGAATCGCAAAATAAAACATTTTTACATCGGCCCGCTTTAAAAAGAAAAACATTAAACCTCTGCTAATAGTAAAATATTAAAATGTTTTTCTTGGTTCCACAGCTTATAAATGACTTACAATTCCGATTCGTTTACTTTTCCGAATGTTAGAGGATCAGCCGTACTGAGGGTGTTGGATCAATCAATGCCAACGACATTCGGCAAATATATTGTCATCAATAGATTGTAAAAATAACTTACGTAAACGTGCCTTAATATACGAACGAATGTTTCTGCTTCTGCGAGTTAAATGTCCGATATTTCCGTTCATTTCTCTTAATCCGATGTGCTTTGATAAATAATGAGAGCGAAGGCGCGTTCACGTTGGCGAAGTGTATCAAAAGACAGAGCATTAAAAATTGATCAAACTATACAGATGTACGCGAGTGGTAGCTATTTAAGAATGTCAAGTAGGTATTCCTAAAAATTGCGAGGTTTGCGAACGACGGGTAACAAAGATATTTCAAACGAAGGAAATTCGATAAAATTAAAAAAATATTTGACCCGCGAGAGTTCATTATACATTCGCACAGGATCGCGTGTTTTCTATAACTTGCAGCAAAATTCTAAACTGTTATTTAATCAAAAATGTACGCGATTCTACATGCAAAGTCTCTTTGTGGTCTAATTATTGGCTTAGTATGTGAGTAAACGAGAAGCATGAATAATTAAATAGAAAGGTATAGACATAAGCGAGTTTCGAATTATATAGCAGCTTCCCTTCTAAAGGCAATAGGATATTTCGCTTTAAAAACTGCAACTTTCAAAGCGGAAATCGCAACCAGGGATTTTGCCACTTCTACCATCGTCGACGTACCTACCGTAATACTATATGCGGCAGTAGAGAATGAAAAACTTTTTTTTTTACAAATTTAGTTTGTAATTAAATTCACTTGTGTCTATATACTCTGTTCATACATCTATATCTGTTATTTAAAACGAGGTGAATGGAGGAAGTAAAGAGGACAATTTACGGGATGTTTCAGTGGGCGTGCGGGGGTGACTGGAGTGATGGGATGGGGCCAGAGCCCCATGGAGTTCGGGTAGACCCGTCTCCGGCCCAGCTCCCCAGCCCCCTCCGCCATCGATATCGACACCGCTCCTGCCAGCGACGCAGAGGGCCGCCTCGATCGCGATGGAGGCCTCTAGCAATCAACAACAAAAAGAGAAGGAGCCACGCGTTCACAGGCCTTACGCCTTCGACAAGGTATACATTTTTCTCGCGCGCGAATAAGTCGTTTCCACTCTCTAAATCCGAATCAGTGGAATTTTACTCGTTTGCAGTGCTATATTTATAACCGTGTCATCAGTGACTATTCACTATTTTTCAGTGATTCTGATTAAGAAGGGGGGTACTCTCGCTGATGAAATCAGTATATTGTCACTGAATGAAATAGTTATAAGTGTATCACTGAAAACAGACTATTCACTGTCTTTCAGTGAATAATATACCGATTCCAATTTAAAGAGTACCTATACATGTAGTCGCGATGCTGATACAAACGTATAACTGACTTAACGTTCGCTTGGGAACGCTAAACGGGCCGTAATAATATAATCGATCGCCAACGTTGATCTCTGGCGCAGATGGAGGGGCTGGTGCGGGAGATGCAAGACCCTGAGAGCGGGGTACCCGTGCGCAGCCAAAAACAATTTCTCACCTCGATCCCCTCAGCGTTCATGGGTGAGTGCCAACGGTACCTGCGTTGTGGAGTAAGCGTAAGCGGCCATCACGGCCAGGACACTACAGTAGGCTGCCTGCGTGTTGCAGGTTACGACCTCATCGAGTGGCTGATGGAGCGGCTTGCCATCGAAGAATCAGGTACGGGCTCGTATGTCTACTACTGATCGTTGCCGGCTGCTCTCCGCTGCTGTGCCGTTCTTTCCCTCGCTCGTTCGTTCGTTCGTTCGTTCCTTCGTTCGCTCGCTCTCTCGTTCGGCGTGCCCCTTGAACACTCGCGCAACCGCAACACTCTGCCTAAGGATACGCTAACGACACTATCGATAGTTTCGCTTCGCAGTACCCGATTCGCATTTGCATCGATACTTTCCGCTTGGTGCCTTTACAAAGTATCGATTGCATGCTAACACGTTACACTACACAGAATATTCTCTTTCGTTCAAGTCGAATATGAATTATTTACCACCGCTGGTTATTGAAAAGATGAGAGATTAATGAGGGGAAAACTCGCGAACTTGCAGCTGCTTCACGAGCAACGGACGGTGAATATTCCTGCGGATTTTCCGGATTTTGTTCGAGTTTTTTTCTCGCGCTCGCGCAGCACCCGTGCAAATGAAGACCGTAAATTACGGTTCCGTTTCGTCGCGAAGCGAGCGTAATTCGTGCGTCGAATGAATTTCGAGAATAAATGTCCTCGTAATACATTGTTAGAGAAATGACGGAGAAATTCGCGGATAGTACTTGCAAAAATGCGAGACGGGTCGGTATTTATCTGTGATAGATTAATTGAACTAAAAAAGCGAGGCTAATCATTAAAAATCGCTTGAGGAGGGAGAGAACGAGCTGGTGTCCTGTTCGAAGAAAGCACATCATCGACGCACAATCAATTTCCTAAAAGTAACAAAACTATAATTTACTGCGGACATTTATCGACGTATGTCCGCTAGAAAAACTGTGTGAACAGACAAACTCCACCAAAATACTACACAGAGCAATGTGGCATCGTTTGAGTGATCTGCACGACCCTAAGCAACACTAAGAGCAAACCTTAGAGATCACATCTGTCGATATGTAAGCGTTTTTCTACAGATATCAAGATGTATTATTGTGTTTGACAGTAGAGGCGGTCCATATTGCTAATCAACTATGCCAGTACGGCTACTTCTTCCCGGTGAATGACTCCAAGACACTTACTGTTAAGGACGATAGCTCTCTGTATAGGTTTCAGGTGAGTCGTTATTACGAAAGTTAAATTAAAGGATAAACGTTTTCCCTCCAACGATTCGGAATCTTTCAATCCTCATCTGAAAAATTAATACGCGTTGTTAGACACCCTATTATTGGCCGTGGCAACATAGAACCCCCGACAACGTGGAGTACGCGATCTATTTGGCGAAACGAACTCTGAGGAACAAACAACGTCACGCTCTCGAGGATTATGAGATCGTATGTAAATTCACGTTGTTAGCGCGAAATATTGTATCGAAAAAAAAAAAAAATTCACTTAAGGACTTTCTCTATCGTAAAAGAAAACCGTACTATCTTTAGGAAGCTTTGAACAGCCTGCGCAAGAACTTGCAGAACAAGTGGGACATAATACAACTACAAGCGGAAGAACAGGTGAATAAACATTCGTTACTCTATCGCGTTTAATTTTCGTCAATAGCATGTACCGAGAGTATTGTCCCGCGTAAATGTCAATTCCGCACATTCGAGCACGTGACTCCTTGAAATGCTGCTGATTCTGTGGGCCCAGGTACGCCTATCTAAGGAACGCAAGAAAGGGGACAAGATAGTGAGCGATTCGCAGGAGCGAGCATTTTGGAGAGTCTATCGGCCGCCACCCGGTTGTCTCAGTAGCCTGGAAGTCGTGCCCATACCCTCTCGTTTTCGTCCTGGACTTCCACGACCTCCGTCACGCAAACGCACTCTCACCGATCTGCAACGTGAGGTGAGAGCGCCAGCTATGTAGTCTACAGTCGAACGGCGACTCTTTTCCGAATCATCAGTTTAATGTAACGCCCGTATATATGATTTTAACAGGTGGACCTACTACGAAACAGTTTGACGCGCACGAGGATAAAGGTTTCAACTGCGATAGAAAATTTTAAATCGTACTTCGAGACGTACGTGGAATACGACCCGATGTTCGTACAGCCGCAACCTTCCAATCCATGGATCACCGACGATCATACGTTTTGGCAACTGAATAGCCCCTTGTAAGTAATTGAAATCTGATACTAGCGTCTATAGAGGCAAACTCAATAATGTACTTTGTACGCGTGCCTAGAGTGGAAGTTCCTACAGAGAAACGTGTTAAACGATGGGCGCTGTCGATGGAAGAACTTATGTCTGATCCTACAGGTAAAACTTTTCGATCGCATTAATAGAACATCGCGTTCATTCCGCTAGCAAACTCACAAACCTCTATTCTCTCTTTGCCGCAACAGGTTTACAAGAATTCACAAATTATTTAAGAAAGGAGTACAGCCACGAGAATATAAGATTTTGGCTGGCGGTCAAAGATCTCAGGCATAGTTTTCAAGCACAAATACCTGACAAAGTCAACGAAATTTTTAGGTACGCGTCGCATTTGTATGTTATATGTTATTTCGATCTGTGAAAGGGAAAAAAAAACAATCCATTCGTAACGTTGGAAAATTCACGCGCAGAGAATTCCTGGCACCTGGAGCTCCCTGTGAAATCAACATAGACGGGAAAACGATGGAGAAGGTTCATCAGGAGATGAAAAATCCGAGCAGATTTACATTTGATTCCGCCGCGGAACATGTATATACGTTACTATTGAAGAAGGACTGCTACCCTAGATTTATTCGTTCCGATCAATATCGTAATCTTTTAGCTGCCGGCGTGCAACCTTTGCAGAAAAAGAGGTGAGCCCTCGTCGTTCGATCGCGCCGCTCTATCGCAACGAGATCAACAAGCATGTGTACGTGTACGTGTAATTCTTTTTTTTTTTTTTTCAGATTTTTCGGCTTCGGCGGCCAAGCCAAGAAGAAAGTTTCCTCCACTTCGACACCAACGTCTAGCACTTTGCAGCACGCTAATATAGGTGGCGGCAGACGACGGGGAAGCGACCGGAGTCTGTCCGGAAGCGCTCACGAGCTCGCGGTGTGCGGCGTTCGCGACGTCAGCTCCACGCCGCGGGTCCCTCACTCTCACAGCCAGTCGAATCTCACCGACATCCCATACAGGTATGCGGGGGTTGGGGACCACCCGTGACACTGGTCCCCCGAGAGGGAAATAATCTGTCCTACGCTGTCCTACGCGACGGGATACGGCTATTCTTGAGCTTTTTAGCATGCTATCCGTTCGCGCGTTCGCGGGTGGACGTGGCCGATGATAGGCTTATTCGTGCGCGTCGTATTTTCAGGGGAGATCTACCACGACTCGTAAAGATACCTTCGAGGCCTAGTCCACGTAGTATTCAGTAAGTCACCCCCGATACATACCACGGTTTTCTCAATTAAGTGTAGGAGCGGGCGGCGCGCGCGGAGCGCTTGATACAGCTTTCTTGCGTACACTCGCGCTCCCGTCATCTCTCGCGTATCTCGGAATAACGATCGAGCAATAACGAGGCCCGGTCAGAGGTACACGAAGGGTGGGCAGTGTACGAGTTATTAACGCGCTCCGTCGCACCGCGTCGACTCCGCTGTACCTTCGTATCAGACTTTGGCAGATCCTCCTATATATCTCGGTGTGTTTGAAAACTTTCGCACTCTATCAAAGAAATCATTTTACGAAAATATCTCACCAAAATGTGTGTAAAGCGTGTATCATTGGTAAAATAGTACTGTATGTACAATATTGTGCCCGTTCCTTGATAAATTTCACTCGCACTAGGAAAAATATTCTGTTGTAACAACTAATTAGTATAAACAAATACTTTTCTTTTATTCACAGAAGCAACCAAATTTTTCGTTGTATAAAACAAAATATTTGGTCGCAGTTAAAAAAAAATCCTCGACTAAGCAGGCTTTGTCGAAGGGACTAAATTCTTTTTTCTAGTGCAGTGTTTCTGAACTTATATCAAGTGTACCACCACTCCGCGGAGTGTCTCAAAGACGCTCGTCAATCATTCATTTTGATATAAATGTTTGATACCTCTACTTCTTCTTGCAAAGAAAAACAATTGTTATTGACCTGTTACTGTATTTTGAGACACTCTGTATAATTGTCTTGATGTCGATATTGTGTCGTCCGTATCAAGCTTACTATACCTCTGTACTCATATATATCTCTCTGTAATATTTTATGTAACACACATTACCTATACGTACGATATACTTGTCGAGCACATTATTTGCACAGCAAGAAGAGTATATGTACCGACTCTTTTCACGTTATAAAATTTTTTTCTGAATTTCAAACGTTTCCTAATGTCTCGTAAGAGTGTATTTTTTTTGGTCCAATGTTGAAAACCCTACCATTTGCTCCGACGCGCGACAAGGACTTTGAGGATTGAAACGACAGAACAAATCGCCCAGATCTCCACAGAATGTCCCGGAATTATTCATCTCTGCTCCGCCACGGAGCTTTACGAGCGGGATAATTCCAGGACGCCCTTGCAACATTTATATGTTTAAAGACCTACACATAGTCCTCGCCATAGTCGTTGAATGGAGTCGCATGCATGTACCAACTGACGTTGGTAAAAGACACATACATATATATTATATATACGCAGAACACACGAAACACGCACACGAAGCGCGTGCAGTACCACTGCCGAAAGCGTACGGTAGAAAACTAAATATAATAAAGTTCCTGTTGTCAGGGATGCTGGCGCGACGGAAGCGGCAGTTCGCCCTACGGACGACGTGTGCCCGTGGGAGGCCGTGCCGGGCCCGAGCACGGAGCACGGAGGAACGGGGGACGGCGCGTCCTCTGGAAGGACAGCGTCAGCTGATCAGGCCCGACACGTGTGGGACAGCGGCGGTCACGCGACGATCGCGCATTCCGTCGAGGGCGCGCGCGCCTCCCGGAAGAATTCGGGGCAGATGGACTCGTGCAGCTCGTCGTCGGACGTCAGCCTTGCTATCGCGGACGTCTCCGAGCGGTTACGGAAGTCGTGTAGTTTGCAGCATAGCGGTAGCATAGGTCAGTACGATAATTGGACGGCATGCGAGGCCTTAAGGCGCGCGCGGAAAAAGTCACGGTCACTATCTCTAAATATATCGCCCGCCTTCTGTTTTTAAAATACAGGTACATCAACTTCAGGTCCCGGCCCGATAACGCGAAATTATTCTACCTGCTCGGCGAGCGGCCGCATCAGGCTGGCCGAGATAGGTCGCGCGTCCGTGTCGTCCTGCAACTATCCGTCGCCCCAGCAATCATTCGAGTACTCCCACGCGGTGGTCGAAAAGGTGGAAGAGAGATTGTCCCTGGAGAAGATCGTGCCCGAGGAGGAAGTCGTCGTCGAGGAAATCGCCGTCGTCGTCAGGGAGAGCCAGCCGAGTCCTAAGTGAGTTACTCACGGGGCATCTATAGAGGATGATCTATAGAGCCCGCGAGGGCTCTATACGATCGACAATCGACATTCCGGTTGCTGTCCCCAGGACGAGCGCGAAGGCGCCCCTGATCAGCATCAGCGCGATCGTCGGCGATCTACCGAGCGACAATTCAACGATGGAGAACGTCGATGAGGACGCGAGCGAGAGCTGCACGGCGAAAGACGCGGGGGAGATAGCGACTGAGGAAAAGACGAGAGGCGAGGACTCGCGGGCCGACACCGGGGCGGACGTGTCGCCGGTGGCTGAGGAACCGGCGACGACCGAGGAGCTGCCCGATCAGGCGCAGGTCGTGCCTGTCTGGGAACCGGACGCCCAAGGACAGGAGGACCGACCGGCGGCGGCGCAGGCAGTGCCTCGGGAGAAGCGTGACAATAATGTTAACGAAGTATGCCCGTGGGAGGACGAGTAAGTACCTGACCCGACCTAAACCGCTTACGCTTGCTCTGTCGCGACGATCGCTTCCAAAAAAAAAAAAAGAAAAAAAAAGTAAAAATAAAAAAAAAGTTTCTCTCTCACCGTACACTCAAGTAAATAACCTCAAGTAATAATGTTCTCATTCGTACGGAGCGCTCACTGTCTGTTTCAGGGAAAACTGTAGAGTGGATGCACCCTATGTAAAAACCTATGCGACTTTAGGTTACTTGTAATTTGTCGTTGATATTAAATCTTGCATTTTACATTTACAACATTCACAAATTCGATTTCCACTTTAATCCACTTTACTGAGCTCGCGTGTCCAGACCATTTGCGCGACGAAGCTTCGAGATCGCAGCGTTAATTAAGCGAAGACACAAGCATCTTTTGACGATAACGTTTACTCACGCGGAGGCACATCGAAGGTTTTAATAAGACGAGCGCGCTCGCGAGTGCTCGCGCGAGTGCCGGTGATGCAGTATCGTATTATGCAAATACTACGGACGGATTTTTAACGGTGTTGCGTGCAATGGCAGGATTACGAGCAGTTCGTTCGATAGAATTGATAACCCGAAAACAAGTACGTGGTGTCGCGGAACGAAAAACGAGCATCGACGTCTAGTCTTTAACTTTGCATCGAGTCACTATATTATTATAAACGTATGGCCTAACGATCCGATTCGTTTGCTCGGGATCATCGGGATGATCCGCGATGGATTCCTTCAGATTTCGACTCGCGGTCAAGGACTTTTGGAGCTCCCTCGTCCTTTCCGGTTACTATAGAGTTATTTGATCTGTGCCGTCTGTACCATTCTCGGTATGCGCGAGCCACACACAAAAAAAAAGGAGATACGCAAAGATTATTTGTGATAGAAGGCGATCGGGCGTTATTGTTTAAAAAATTAGAATGCAGTTTCCAATGTTGTTCGTAGTTTAACGTAGATTAACGTAGACTTAGAAACCTAGAAGATGTGTCGCGTGACAAATAGCGATAGATCGTGTCTCTCTCTCTCTCCCCCATCTCTGTGTTGAGTAAACGGCGACGTGTTTCACCGAGCAAAGTAGCGAATTTACAAATTCGAGGGCGCGGATTGGGAGTCTCGTTACCGTTCGGTTTCGTATCGCGTGCAAACGCGCGCTCGTAGGGTGCCAGCCAAATCTGAGCCCTTTGGCCGCTCTCCATGGTCGCGCTTTTCCCGGATACTCGATTTTTCGCGAGCCCACGCACACCCGCGAAACTTTACGTTTCGATAATTCGACGACGACGGTATATATTATGAGTTGCAGAACGCGATTTGATTCCTGGGGAATCGCAACTGGTTTCTCCGTAATTAACCGGACTTCGCGATTGATGGTGTCATTGGAGATATCGCGATCGCAAATACCTTGTTTACCACCCGGACACACTTGTGCATCCCAATGCGCGGCGCGTTACGTTATTTAAGTACACGTCTCCGTTTTAGATTTATCGCCTAGAGTTTAGCGTGTCTTACGCAGTGTCTTACGAGAGCGTTCGATATTAATTATTGACAAATTATCGTGACCTGATATAACTTAAGTGTCTATTTCGTGTTATAGTTCGCCATATGTCGTAATCGCGTCGTAGTGATTGACCGATTGGCGATTACGGCGATTCTACGGTGTCTCGCTCGTTGAGCCTCGCTCGTTGAGCCTCGCTCGAGCGAGTCGCGAATTAGTGACGAGAGAAAAAAGAAAGAGTAAAAAAAAAAAAATATATATAAGTATATTTGCGCGAGTCTAAGTAAAAAAAATATCGATGCCCGTTGCTGTCGGATCTCTGATTCTGTAACTGCCCCAGGATCTCCGGTCCGACGCTGAAAATCCGAAGGAAAGGCTACTAAAAATTTAAATGCATTGTGCTCTTACATATGTATATCTAATCGATGTCCTTTCGTGTATAGTTTTAAGATTAAAATGATACGCAATTATTGCATTAATTACCGACGGCGGAAGCTTGTCTCGCGTTCAATCAAACCTTACGACGATTTTTGACGGCCAAATCCTCGTTTTTTTTCTCAACGAGAGGAAAGGATAGCTTAACTGACGGAAACGAAGAACGATTGCCTAATTATGCCGCACTTTACACGAAATGATGGTAAACGAACGAACGTGGGGAGGGAAAAAAAAAGAAGGAGCAATGTGGTGACACTTAACGCATGCCAGTTTTTCTAACGATTTGAATATCGAATTTTTGTAGGTGACGGATTCACCTTGAAAGTCCTTCGATTTAAGGATCTAGCTGCGTTTATTTTCTACGTGCAATATCGAGTACAAAACAAGAACAAAAAAAAAAGCGAGATTATACTC
The DNA here is from genome assembly GCF_016802725.1 of Solenopsis invicta. Taxonomy (NCBI): domain Eukaryota; kingdom Metazoa; phylum Arthropoda; class Insecta; order Hymenoptera; family Formicidae; genus Solenopsis; species Solenopsis invicta. Next base: position 11,638,422 of record NC_052677.1, read on the forward strand.
CAATTGACGATCATTTGAGTGCAACGAGCCGAGTACGAGACGGTCTGGACACGCGAGTATAATCATAAGAACTCTAAAAGTATTCACGACGATCGTACTGTTAATTCAGCAGCTCAACTTAAGTATCGTAAAGTTCTTACAATAGGTTAGTCGATAATAAGGCTAGAGTTAACACATGTCCCGTAATAGAGAAATAAGGAAGAAATTAATATGGTATACGCACAAAATGAATTAGTATCGCATCAACGATTGTATTCTCATGTATAAGCAAGAGTATTAGAAAATCTCCTTGAAAGAATTTGAGCAAAAACACAACTTGCTCTCTAAATCAGAATCAGTGTATTGTTCACTGAAAAACAGTAAATTCAGTGTTATACTTATGACTGTATCAATCAGTGATACACAGGGTGTTCGTTAATGGTCGTATACACCTTTTACCATAAGAGGTGACTTACAAACTTCACTCCATATAAATTACATGGAGTCGGTAAGTCACGGTTAAGGAGCGCTCTTATGGTAAAAGGTGTATACAGCCATTAATAAACACCCTGTATACACTGTCTTTTAGTGACAATATACCAATTTGATCGGTGAGAGACCTCTTCTTAATCGGAATCATTGAAAAATAATGAATAGTCGCTGCTGATCACAGTCATAGCACTGCAAATCAATAAGATTCCACTGATTCGGGTTTAGAGAGTGAGTGCTCACACGAAGAAACAAAATTCTTCGCGCAAGCAAGTTGCATCTGTTTAAGATTATCAAATTTTTTCAAAATCCTATCTTGCTTATGTACGAGAGTACAATTAATGATTTGATAATAATTACTTTTCTGCGTACCTACCACCGTAATTTCGTTCGCGTCACAGCGGTAACGAATTACTTTTTCGATTCGCCCGCGTAAACTTTATTGTACGAGCCGAGACAAAAAAAAGTGCGCAGTAAATCTTTGGGAAGACACGGAAGACGAGAGAACTCGGATGCTGGAGAAAACGCGAATTCTAAGCAGCGGAGGAGCCATGAAGCAAATCAAAAAAATAAAAAATAAAAAAGAATAAAACGTTACTCGCCTGTAAAAGGACGCTATTCTCTGTGTAAATAATTTCCGATATCATCGCGTATATATATACATTCGCTCTCTCTCTCTCTTTCGAGAGAATCTTGAAAAAATATATATTATATTCATCGCGTATAAGCCAAAGACCTCTTCTCTCTCTCTCTCTCTCACCGCGTCGCACGACGCCAGGGGGTGCGTGCGTTCGTGCGTGCGTGCGTGCTTCGCAAAAGCCATCCTTCGCGCTCTGTTGCCGGGAATCGTTTGAAAAAACTTTCTCGACGCTTCGCAGAATGAGAATCAAACGGAACGAGATAATTTTTACCGCGAGTTCTATCGAATCGCGACGAACGACGGTCGCCGTAGATATTTGAAATAAAATCTCTGCGCGAATAACTTCTGAGCTTTACAGAGCTGTAATACCTCAATATACACCCGGGACACGACAGGTCAAATATCAATCGTGACAAAAAAAGTGAAACGTACGTTCTCCTAAATGTAAGTTAGTCGCGATTATAGTTAATTACATTACACACACGGGCACACCGAAGAAAAGAGTTTAGCAATAATGATCCAGCTTTGGTGAAATAATTTCAATTAAATGTTTGATTAATATAATCAAATATTTAGCAATGTTTAGTAATTATGTTAATAGTAACCAAATATAATAATAGTAATCGGTTATTAAACGGTTACTAAATATTACTAAATATTTGATCAAATTAACTGAATGTATATTTAATTGGAACAATTTCAGCGAATTTCAGCTTAGCAACCACACATCATTCACATTTGATTGCTATCATTAGGCTCTTTTTTCGGTGGATTATTTGATTTGACATCGTGATCGAATCACGACGTGATCTCGACTTTGACTCATCGCAAAAAGCGAGCTACGATCGTTCGGCAGCAGAGCCGATGGACCAAACCTCGATGCGCATCCGTCGTATCTCCCGCATTTTGTATAAACCGCGACGTTTGGCGTACATCGATTACATTTTTAGCATTACCATTTGTCAGAATTGCAAGTTCAGCTCGGAAAGTTTCGTCGTTAAATAATGTTTAATATTAAAAAGGAAAAAAAGGCGGAAAGAGTTCCGAAGCACGTAAATGATATATCTCTTTGCTATTCCGATATTGCGATTAACTCCTCAGCAAAGGGAGAGCAATATCTCGAGCACGGTCAATCCGGAAGGAGTGACACTATGTACGATATGACGGAGCGGAAATGTGATTAGTTTCGCATTAATTAGCGTACGTAGGCGAAAAAGCAAACGATAGATACGAATAAAAAAAAAAAAAAGTCCAAGAGTATCTTTCTAAAATAGTATGTACTGCTAAAGATATTAAATATTATTGCGCAATGAGATATTAACTTGCATAAATTATTCGTGTTTTGCAAGTTGCACTTTTGAAGAAGTCTGCATCCGGTGCCACCGTAACATATTGTAACATTATTTTATACAGCGTTTCTAAGCGTTTTTCGTTTTATAGTATGTTTTCGCAGGTTTGAGCAGAACTGTAAATATTGTTGAAATAGTATTTATGTACGTTTGTCGCATGTGCATTTATAAATTGCAATTATATTTTTATCTAGATATAAAATGAGCAATGTGCGGCACTCTTGTGGTAAACGCAACCATGCCCGTCGCGTTTATTACCGGAAGTGCGAGAAAAAAAAATTATTTCGATTCGCAACCTCGACAAATATGATAATTATTATATCGCCGTAAGAAGAGAGAAGGAATAAAACAATGTATACTACGGATTACACCCGAATGGTTCGCGATTTTCCTTGCATTGAAATTTAAAATGCGAGATATTTTTATTATTAGAGAATCTAGACGGGTCCGTCGGATCTATCAAAAATTGACGGGACTTAGGCAAGCAAATGTGCACCAATTAAAAAGAAAAAATTCAGTGCGCACTGTCGCTTCCACGCTGAATTAAGACCTAGTTGTTCGAATTCGCCGTTGAATCTGCGATCCGGTCGAGCGATACGATTCTGCGATTGTTCGAATTGCGAAGTTGCGCGTACATACACAATGAAGCGATCGTTCAAAGTGCGTATTATCGTACGCAGCCTAAGGACGCCATCGGTAAGCGAGTGAAAATTGCGCGTGTCGATCCGAGATTCAGACTCTTTAAAGTTCGAGATTTATGCACGGAGAAAACCCCAGCATCAAATTACTAAATCAATCAAACTATTAATCAAACATTAGTATCAAATTAAATACTAATATATTCCATTTAACAATTATTCTGTTTCATATTAAGATTTCATATAAGAGCAATTATATTCTTGCTTATTGTACAAAATAATGATAGACTTGCTTAGATATCATTAAATGTAAATAATGTAATTAAAATAAATACACTGAGAGAGAGACTATCTTGACGCAAAGAAATCAGCTTATTTGTATGATGATAATAGCTTATTTGCTTCTAGCAAATTAAACATTTCTTAATTAAAATATTTACGCAAATGAAATAGAGAAATAATTTTTAATCAAGTATTTTTTCTTGCAGTTCTAGAAAATATTTACAGTTCGATTATTTTTATGTTCATAATCCGATTTTTTTAATCTCTAAGAAAACAATTTAATTATTTGTAAAATTATTATTTAAGTGTAAAAAAAATGTAATAACACAAATTATATATTTTAAGTAATATGTCTATTTACTTCAAACTACATATTTTTTTACTCAACAGAAGAAATGCTTGCAAAATATATAGTTTAAAGAAACTATATTTTTTCATTAAAAAGATTGTTTTCTCTCAGTGTAATTTAAAAATTATTTACTTCTTTAAAGAACTTGATGATCTTAAATTCAGCAAAATATTATATTTTTATTTCAACATTGTAATCGCCCTCTAAACAATATAATTGTTTCGATAATAATAGCATTAAAAAATTTTTATTCTTGGTTTAAAGACATTATTATTTTTTATTCGGGTTTTTTTTTTCTTAACTCGTGAAAATTATTCTCGAACAACGAGACTATATATTTTTCTATTAATCTCTATGTTATAAAAAATTTCTTCACTCAAGTAAATGTCCGTTTAACGTTACATAATCTCATTTCAACGTTTAACAAAAATCGAAAATAAAGACATTTTAAAAAGCGCAAGGATGTTCTTCTTCTGTGTGGAATCGAATTCTCAATCGATCTCGAAATATTCCGAGGAAAGTTCATGGATCTCGGATCTGCGGGCGATGATCGGAAATCGGTCTCGAGAATCCGTCATCAGGACCTGAGAGAGATGCATCGACACACCGATCGACGAGGGACGGAGAGAGAAAGAAAAAAAAAAGAGCGAGAGACACAGAGATCCAAGGATCACCGGAAGTTTAATTTTATTCCGGGAGCACTTCGGATCTCCCAATCCAATTGTTCGCGTCTCGACCGGACGGTGTGTCGTCGAGCGTAGAAGACGCGCGAGATTTCGTCATTTTCACTGTCCTCTCTCTCTCTCCGAAAATTGCATTCCGCACGAAAACAACGTATACGTGGCGCAATATTCACACACGAAGCCTAAGAGAGACGCGAGGGAACGCCAGCGACAATAGTGATACAAAAGCACACACGTGAGTTTTGAAATCGTCGTTTCGAATCTCCGCGAGGAAACGGAATAAAACAAAAAAAAAAAAGAAAGAAAAAGAGTGAGAGGGCAGAATTCCTCTCAAGATCGCCTCTCGACAAACTGACCGACCCATCCCCTCCCTCCCACTCTCGTATCCTAAATCGATTAACTTGTCGCGTTGGAAGGGAATCGATGTCGTTCCGATTGCTCCGCCTCAGTCCGCTAACCGCGATCAGTCTCCGGTAAATCCGGTAAATCCGAATCGTAAATTGCAACTTGTTTTTTTTTTTTTGTCAAACCCTAGAGAAACCTTTTACGCCTCCTACGCGTCCTAACGAGCGATTATTCGACACATCAAACACACGAAAAACATACACACGTACACGCGACTGCAAAATGTGCGCTTTAGAAGAGTACAGAAACGTCACGTTTAAATTGCACTGCCAGCCAAACGATAGTTGAAAGAGACAACAAAACAAAAAAAAAAGACAAAGAGAGAGATAGGCGAAACTGTACTTCTCATTATTTCGTAAGTAAAAAAAAAAAGAAAAGAAAAATGGCGGAGGGTGACGCGCGTGCCGAAATGCCGAACGTCGTGAAAGCGACGGAGCGTGTTTGACTAACGGTCGCTCGCGACGAGTGTAATTGTTTTGTTGTAAAAGTTACTCACCGGCCGCAGATGAAGAGAGAGAGCTGCTCCTCCGCCTTTTCGTCGACACCGCCGTTGCTTCTCGTCCGTCGTCGTGGTTGGCGCCTCCATTCCCTCGTCGAACACGCGAGAACCGACGCCGTACGCGGTCGGCAATTAACGCGATAACGAGCGGTCGTCGCGATTGCGAGCACGGTTAAACGCCATTGTTGATATCGGGGAAACGACGATGTCGATCACCGGCCGATCGTCACCTGCGCGGCGATTAATAACGATCCGTCGTCGCTCGATCCGGCACTCGGCACTCCGGAATCCACCTCGACTCTGGTTCGCGATCACACTCGCGCGATGCACACGAACGAGTAACGGGAGATCGCCCACTGACGAACTTCTCGAGACGTTCGTTTGCGAAACGACGCGAAGGCAACTTCACGCCGGTAGCGCTTAATACGCGCTGCCTCGCAGCACGGCGACGCGACGCGAGCAGAAGAATCGAGAACGAGACGACGTTCGTCGTCTATAATCGCGGAGATAATGCGTACGGCGATGAGTGCTCGCCACTCTCGATGCTCGTCGATCACTGATCGCGAAGAACGCGCGCGAAGACTCGCTTGCGGGGTCAAAAAGTACACGGCGTGACGAACACAGCCGACGCGCGCGATGTGTATGCGTACACTCCCCCCTCCCCCTCCACTCCGCCCCCTGTCGTCGCGCGATGGTTACACTCGCGGAGTGAAGTTACGCGCGAACTGATATAAACACGCGGCGCGTTCAAGCCGGCCGGCCGGCCGGCTGTACTGGTCGCAATCGGAATTTGAATAAAAAAGGAAAAAAAACTCGCTATCTTGAATTCGGAGAATCGTAGTATCACTCGGATGGAAACAATTCTCGTTTCGACACCACGCGCCGCGTGCCATTTGAACACGAAATGAATAATGAAAGTAATAATTTTGTATTTTCGATTAAAATACTTTACGATAATATTGTTATGCATGCGTATTTATATTACGACTGATATGTATTTATTTAAAACCTTCGTTGGTACTAGAAATGTGCGAGGCTTTTTGACGCCGGATCGAATGGAATTTCCTTATCTGAATTCGAATTCGGACCGAATCTATTCAATGTTATCCAAATTTAATTAAATCGAACAAAATTGCACCTTCAATAAAATTGTTGAAACTTTTAATTGACAGTTATTACGTTGACTTTTAATGTATAGATAAATATAAATTTTTATGTAAAAAAATATACCATACAAGAGTCACTTTAAATTATGATTTTTTTGTAAGATTATCAATACACACTGAGAGAAAGAATATCTCAAAACAAAAATATTTTACTTAACACAAAAAAATTAATATATTTTATTCGATGAGTTCTAATCCCTTTTTTACTTACCCAGTCAAGTTAAATTTCTTAGTTGAAATGTTTATGTAAATAAAATGAAGAAATAATTTAGAATCAATTATTTTCTCAGTTCTAGAAAATATTTACTGTTAGATTATTTTTTTTATTCAAAATAATCAAATTTTTTGCTTTAGAAAAATAATTTAATTTAATTTAATAATATTTACTAGTTTATTTATAAAATCATTATTTAAAAAATGTAAAAAATATAAAAGTACAAAATATATACTTGATAATATATTTACTAAAATATATTATCAAGTATATATTTTGTACTTTTATATTTATATAAACTTGATAATTATTTACTTAAAAAGAACAAAAAAATGCTTGTAAAATATATACTTATGGTTTTAAAAAAAATGTATTTTTTTATTCAAAAAAATTAGTATTATATTGACTTTTAATATTATAAATAAAAATAAATTTTTATGTAAGAAAAATAATACTGATTCATTATACAATACAAGAGTGACTTTAAATGTATAATTTTATAAGATCACATAATGTATTTGAAATTCTCAGACTAGGTGCACAATAAATTAAATTAAATTAAATTAAATTAAATTAAAGCCGAAATTTTATTATAGTTCTGATTCGCACTAAAAAGATCCAAATCCGAATCTTATTTGATTCCGTTTGAAACGAGTATCTTAATTCATCAGCTTTTATCAGAGCAAAATTGCATTTGCGCATAATGCGATTGATCAGTCGATAAATTATAAAACTCACCTATATTTGAATAGCTCGCACATCTCTAGTTGGGTACACGTTAACGATTCTATTGATATTCCTCGGTTTACTTATCTTCTTTTCATCGCTTTTGCATTAATGGGAAGAATCTCCCAAATTTTTCAACCTGCACTTTCCAACGATGCACTTACCGCGAGCGATTTCCCGCTCGCTGCGTTATTCAACGCGCTTTAAGTGCGTCGCGCGGAGCGCCGTGATCGTGCGATTCCGAACAGAATTACTTCGATTAAGCCGCGATTCGCGCGGAGCAAAACGGAGAGGAATGGAGCCACGCTGGGGCAGCGAGGAGATGCAGCGGCGCCGCGTCGCCGTCGATCGGTGATCAAACGCGTCCGTTACACGTTCGAATAACGACCGATCGTTTCCTCGCTCGTTCGCGACGATTCGACGTTATCGCGTGATAAGAAAGGGAAAGAAAATTGTGCGTGCAAAGCCATGCATTTGGCACGCGATCACCTTCCGTGAGAGGAGACATTATTTCCGGTGGCTTCCCGCGAGCTCTAGGATTCGATCTTCGAGTGATTCTTTTTTCCCCTCCCCCTCCCTTTGCTTTCTTTATCTTTTACATTCTGACGCGAAAAGTTAACCAGCAACTCATCTCGTAACCGCGTCCTGAGGACGCGCTCATCGAAACGACAGCGTAGCCCCAAGAGGGTGTTCTCGATCCGCTCGCCCCCCATCGTCCATGCACGAGATCGAAGCCCGATGAGAGGCGGCTGTCTGCGCACGTGTCGCGATTAATCCTCCCACTCCTAAATTACACCTCACTCTAATTTCGTCAAGAATATGCTGAGTAGCTTTAGTTTTAGATTTAATTAGCGCCAATAAAAACACGCCGACAATATATCATTAATTTCGATTTAAGTATTATATCAAAATAAAGACAATAATTTAACGTGGTTTATTTTACCTCATTATTAATGCATGAAATAATCCGTCAAAATGCGAAGTGCCCCGCTAATTGCATAACGCTGCATTGCGTATCGATGGTATGAATCGGGAATGAGAGGATTAATGATAAAAGCGGAGAATCGTGTGGAAAATACGGAAGGAGGAGAGAAGGAGAGAGTACATGAATAATTAAACCGCAACCGACCGCGGACGTTAATTAGTTGCATAGCAATTAGCAGTAAGTGACAGATAGATGATGATACCTTTGTATTATCGTACACCTCGCGCTAGAATTTGGCGTAGCACGAGTTTTAACTTGACGCGCTAATGTTACGCACTTTGGCGACGATTATTATTATTATTATTATTATTATTATTATACCGCGCGTGAGAGAAAAGGCGCGCGCCGATATAAATATATAAATATAAATATAAATGATAAAAAGATTATGTTATATAAATATATATATATGAGAGATGAAGGGAAGAAGAAAATGTTGCTAGCTAGCGTTGTAGACGATACAAAGATGGCTTTAGTGTATATAGTTTTGTAAAGTGTTAACTATAGTGAGGAGAGATTTATGATTATATGTATAATATATACATAAACAAATACGTCGCTGCGAGAACGTGCGGTTTGGACCCGTGCTTTTTCCCAAATTGGTATCATTAATTATGAATTCTCGTTTATTGGCGAGATCGGAAGCGCGTGAAAATTGGTGAACCGTCATCGTTTCGTTAAACATAACTGCTGCATATACTGATTATATCATGCGTGAGGCCGCGAGGAAACGTTGATGATTACGTATATAATATGTGATATACGCGTGAAAAATTTTAAGCTGTCAATAGAATGTCCTAATATTAAATATTATAGTGCCATTACACGAGGTTTCTTTTTCCGTCACTCAACCTCTCTCGCGCTTCACAGAGAGCAGGTATGCGCATCATTTATCCGTTTTATTACTCCGAAATCCACTTTAGATGATCTATTGATTGCGTCACGTTGCGGGATTGAATTCTACTTTTAATTCCGCGTGCCGGCGCAATACGGGAAACACTCGAAGAATTCAGAGAATATCAGAATCTATATTTAAAACTTTAAATATATATGGAAATAGACATTGAAATGTACACGAGATATAAATTATAAATAGAATTCCATCTTGAAATCCGACGCGAATCATACACTGTTAAATTCCTAGTGTCGAATTCAATCCAATTTGAGTTAATTTTAATCGTTCTTACAGGTCGCCATTGTTCCTACTTGATGCCGTCAATTTAAATTAAAACAATAAAGTTAAACAATTTAATTAGCAAAATGTTAAATTTAACTCAAATTTAATTTATTATTTACTAGGTGTATACGTTAATACGGACGCTATTTATTTTGAAACGAAGTAATTTAATCAAAGCAATGAGTTGATTAAATGAGATTGTTCGTTTAACTATTTTGTGTTGAAATAATCAATTTCGACGCACATAGAAGTTAAAAATAAAAAAATGTTATTTGACTCAAACAAGATGTTTAAATTCGATTCTTTAATATTTAACAGTGCACACTGTTAAATCCGCAGTGAATTCAACCCAAATTGAATTTTATTTTTAATCATTGTTACAAGTCGCCATTGCACATATTTAATGTCAATTTAAACTTTAAATTAAAACAATGAAGTTAAACAATTTAACGATAAAAATGTTAAATTTAAATAAAATTTAATTTATTATTTATTAAATGCATATGTTAATACAAACACTATTTACTTTGAAACTAAGTAATTTAATCACAGAAATGGGTTGATTAAATGATGATTAAATAGTTGTTCCTTTAACTACATACTTTATGTTAGAATAATAAATTTCGACACACATAAAAGTTAAAAATAAGTAAATGTTATTTAACTCAATGAACGTATTTAAATTTGATTCTTTAATATTTAACAGCGTACGGATCGTCTAAAGTGGGTTTTACGTTTAGCACTCTTCAAAAGTTTTCCAGGAGAGAGAAGAAACGTCCACAACAAAAGGTAAGAAAAATATTCTCTATTAGAGAAACTTTTCCGTAGTATCACGCGTAAGCTGGAAAATTACTACGTGTGTCACGTAGTACAGACTTTTATTAATTCGACGATGATTATGCATATTCGCATTTGACGCTGCGCGTCAAGTGTCAAATACCGGTCACAGTTTACAGTTTCAATAACAGTTGCAGCGATCAGCCGGGCAATTCGACGGATAACGCATGCAGCTTCGGAGGCAGTATTGGTCCGCTCCAGGTTTGTCAGCGATCTCCCCGATGGCGTCGCAGGTGTTCCTGTAATCACGTCGAGACGATGAGAGAGCCAAAAGGAAGCGCGTTGAAAGTCACACCGCCGTTTGATTCTTTAATACGATTCCGAGTCAATACGATAATTTATCGCTTAATCCCGATCAATTTAATACTCACAGACAATGGCAGACGCCAGGCGGACAGTTGGACGGGACGCGAATGCAATTCACTTGACACCAATTGGTCATATTCTGCCTGTATCGATAGGCCGCGGTTGGCTCGCACACTTGAACCCTGAAATCGTGAAACCCCATGCAGGCGCGTGTGTCGCATCGAGAACAATCGAGCCCGATGCTCGACACGCGCGCGAATTAACCATGTTCTTCAGCGATCTCTCTCTCTCTCTCTCTCTCTCTCTCTCTCTCTCTCTCTCTCGTCGATTCTCACCTCAGTGGTCGCGCAAGCGGCGCGGTCGAGTATTTCGGTGCTACGGAGTACAACTCGTAAATGATATTCTGATACAGAAACCGCGGCGGTATCCCACCGGTGCTGGTCACAATGCTCACGTCGGCGCAGTTGCGGAAGGTTTCCGGCCTGCCGCATCCGACCGCTTCCGTACCGTTTTCACACGTGCCCCACATGTTACCTGATAGCAAACAGTCGAGATAAGAGATCGAGAGCTATACGCAGAGGCGGGAAGTATTGGGTGACTGCAAAAGTTTTGAGTTGGGCTTTTAATAGATGTAAGCAACGAAGGAAGGATTAGTGACCTCGGTGAAATTTTTCTCAGAATTTTTTTGGAATATCTGTATAACTTTAGAACTTTGTAATTTTCTCAGATTTTATATACAAATTGAAACATTTTTCAGAAATACTCAGAGAAATTTCAGGAAGTCTACATCTTTTCTTAAAATTGTTTACCCATGTTAATTATCCTAAAATTTCTAAAATTTTTTGTTCTATAATTTTTTTATGAAATATTATAAAATCTAAAATAGTTAAAAGTACCTTTTAGAAACTATGAGATGAGAAAACTCTGAATATTTCAAACTTCACGTAATATGAAAAATTCTGAGAAAAAGTGTAAACTTTCTAAGTATTTCTAAAAAATGTTCCATTTCGTACAAAAATTATAAGAAAAATGTTTACGAGAGTAAAATATAGCCACATCAGCTAAGTCCTTAAAATAGGACTAGCTGCAAAGAAAAAACAGTATAAAACATTAGTATCAAGACCAATATATTCTGTTAAACAATCATCGTTTCATAAACAATCATGAAACAATCATGAAAAATCTTGCTTGTACATAAATTAATCAGTTTTAAAGAAATTGACAATCTTTCAAACAAAATATTATATTTTTATTTCAATATTGTAATAGTCTCTCATCTAAAAAAAACGCAATATAATTGTTTTGATAATAATAGTATCAAAAAATTCTGATTGTCAAAGATATTGTTAATTTTTATCCGATATTTTTTCTTCTCAATTCAAGAAAATTATTAGTGAATAAAAAGAAAATATTTTCCTTCATGAAACTGCATAAAATTTTTCATGTAAGCAAGTTATGTCTGTTTAGCTCAAGTGTAGCCAATTTCCTACGTAAACAAGAAAATATCTTTTGGATTTCTAAAAGATATCTTATCACGTCTTAACATGTCTTATCTTTTTTTTTTTTAAATTGCGAAAGGAACAGATAAAAACAGCTTTTAGAGATCTGAAAGATATCTTGTGCAACATTTTCAGATATCTGTAAAAATGTCTTGAAGATATATATTTAAGAAATTTGAAAAACATCTTGTGCGTCGAACATCTTAAAAATATTTTTTAGACATATTCTGCAAATATCTCAAAGATATCTTTAATAAGATGTCTTTTAGATATCCACAAGAGCTCAATGTTTTCTGGGTTCTTTTCTAGACGACAGCTAACAGCGCTACCTTTTCAACGATAAATATATTAATATGTCTGCCAATAGTGCAATAAAAAAAATGTTCACAACACATATCTGTAGAGAAGCCATCAAGACTTTTGCACCCAATAATACACGATAAAAATTCTTGCCGGTGTAATAGTTCCACTGGACGACGCATTGCGAGCACGTTAAAAACGGTGGTAACGTTACCGTGTACCTAATGATGCCCTTCTTTCCCGTGTCTCGCGGAATCTCGAAACGAACGTCCCGCGTGCCGGACACGTACAGTGGATAGCTGTTGCGATTAAAGTGAATTAGCCGACGGCAGTATAGTCGCATATTGTACAGGGGATCGTGAGGAGATCACTTACGAATCGAAGCACTCCTGAGTCGCCGCGCTCGACGGATCGTTGTTAGGGCAGACGTACAGCTCGAATCTTCCTCCGTGATTGGCGGTAAGCTCGACCTCCACCTCGATTTCCTCCAAACAGATTATACTGACATTGTACTTGTATTATTACAAGTCTCTTAGAAGCGCATCCTCCTCTTCTCTCTAAATTCTTTGGAGTGGAATTTCATCTAAAAGAGTGGAATCCCACTCTAAAAAAAAGGGTGAAAATCCAGCCACACTTTATCAAGACTGGCAGGATTTTCACCCTTTAGAGTGGGATTCCGCTCCAAAGAATTTAGAGGAGTTCTTTTTCAAAATATACAGCCATTGACAAAATTATTAAGCACCCTATTTATTTTACAATTTTTTCAAATAAAGGAAATAAATAACATTGTTTTTATAAATGTTATCAAAAAGCAAGGCTGTCTAATAATTTTGCCAATGGCTGTATATATAAGAGCAAAATAGCGTTGCCATTTACGCGAGATTTCTCCACGTTTACAAAGAATATTAGAATTAAGTTACGTTACCTGCCCCACGGTGTAGTGTCGAACGACGATCCCGTTCGCGTACTCGCCACCGGCCTCGTGCGGACGCGGCTGACTTAAATGATACGCGTCTCCGCAAACGCCGCACTTGCCTTTATTCTGCTGCCAATGCACTGCCGAACAATAGGCGTCGTCGATGTTAATTCCAAACGTCAAAACCGTCCGCGAGCGACGCGACGGGTTGCGGCGGCGGATTAATCGCGAAGACTCGCCAAGACGAACCTACCTGCGTATCCACCGCAGAAGAGCTCGTTGTCATTATAATTGACGGGATTTGGGTAGCCGAACCTCCACATCGCGTTCCTGGACGGCGGATCCATTAATCTTCCATGGCCGTGGATCACGTCGAGCACCTTTTCAAAGGTTCGCGACAAAGGTAGGTAGGGTTTGAGAGCGAGAGAGGTAACAAAAATATGTCGTGTTAAAGAAAGAAAGAAAGAAAAAAAAAATGAAGCTGTTAGTCCGCGCCTCTCTTCGATCGTGCCGCACATGCGATGCCATTAAATGGACGGCCTCGTTAACTTTTACTCGCGTGCGTGAGGTATTAAGGGCGCGCGTCTGCGGGAAAGTGCTGTGAAATGGCGAATTGTCCGAGGCTATTGGGCGCACTTAAGGAGCATAAAAAAAAAAAAAAAAAAAAAAACGAGTTGGCACGGTCGGACTTTCGATGCCAGTGGCAAAAAAAGCCGAGGTCTCGCGGAGACTTCCTTAAAACGTAAATTCAATATAAATATACGATCGTATGTGCGGATCGAGAGAGCGCGAGTTAATAGTCCTGTTAATAATCATAATTTCGCTCGTGTTATTATGCTCTTAAAAAGAGTAATCTCACCTGGGTGCAGAAGTATAATATTACGAGCAGGATATTGTTTCGCCGATGCCTGGTGATCATTTTCTCCTGGAAAAAAAAAAGAAAAAAAAATCACGATATTACAACGATTGAAATAAAGTACACCCGTTTACTCGTGTTTGATCGAGCAATTTGATTTTGGTATAAATAGTCAAGAAAAGCCGTTCTTCGTCACGGTGAGATGAAAAAGTTTGAAGCAAACGAAGTCGGTGTCATCATCACGTCGAGCGTTATTAACTCAATTATGAACTTCGCATTCATCTCGCATTCAGGTGCTAGAAGTTCTCAGGGGCATCTAAGGGGTCACGAGAGAGAGAAAGAGAGAGAGAGAGAGAGAGAACTTATTCCGGACTTGTGAATTAGGCGTCGTACCCAACCGCATAATAATGAGTTCCGCCTTCGGATGATGGGGAGGACGAGATTACAATGAAATAAGATCGCGACGGACGTCCTTGAATCAGCTGGTAGAAGCCTGGTCGAATATCTTGCGTAAGAAAGTGAGGCAATACGCGTATTGTGTGCTGCCAATGGTGCGCCGTTACGGCAATAATGGCGAGATCGTCGTTGGCACTTGTGTCACGTATTATTAAGCGATACGCGTAAGCGTAGGATTAGGATCGGCGCCAAGGGCGTACTCCCGGCGCAGGTGGAACGAAAACTTTTGTATCAATTTTTTATTTTATTCCTTCTTTTTTTTTTCTTTTTCGAAGAAATATTAACGCTCGTCTTGCTCGTTAAACGTTTATCGACACGTTATCGACACGTTGATTAGCATATCGAATGGAAGTGGGTATTCGCTGACACGTACACGTGTCATTGACGGCTGTTTGACACGCGACGAGGTACAGGGTGATGATCTTAAGTGACGGCCTCCATTACGCTTGAACTCTAATATGAACCATTTGGAGTCGCAATCTCAATCAGCTGCTGAATCGCAAGTTGAATTTCGATGAGGTAGAACCGGTAGATTCATCATTCGCGACAGATGCCTCGATTTGAAAATAGAGATAACGGTAATACGTTCCGCACAAATGCTTTTTTTTTACGCGATGATGTAACTGTACCTTCAAACGCATGAATCATTCAATATCTAGTACATAATAATTCTGATACAGTTAATTAATTAATACTGCAAATTAACGTATTAAATCGATTAACATTAATGGCGTGTGCGATGAACCTTTGTCACGATTGTTGATTATTGTTCGTTGGACCTCAATCGTGCCACGAATCTGCCGTTTATGTATAGTTAAATTGAAGCCACTCAAAGGTGGCTTTGCACTCTGGCAAGGACTCGCGGAGCCACAATAACGCGATACATTCGTTCTGTCGTCGTTCGAATAAAATTCAAGATTCGTCGAATATAAAACAGAGCCGGTCGACCTTCGCTGCGGGCAGCTGGTACTATCAAATCGCAGTGATAAACGAAGGAGGGCACGGCCGATTCCCTTCGAAGGGAGGAATTCGCATGGGATCGGCGGCGATAATGGAATTCAAAACAACATGGGCGGGTCGAGAATGGGATGTATAAATCTAATGCTTACTACGCGAGGCTGTCTAATTTTCTGCCCAACAATGTTCATCGTAGCTCGATCTCCGGCGCCGTTTCGCGATTTTTAGTACCGAAATTCCTCCCGCGAGAGCCCGACGTTAAGAAGATGCGGTCACTAATCGCAATCGTAAAATGCGGAATAAATGGAGCTTTGACTTTCGTGGATAAACACGAGCCGAATATCGTGTCGGATTCCTCCGCGAAGCGAATGACCGGAAACGATCGAGCGATTTCGCGCGCGAGCCCATGCTTAAATCTTCATACGCGTTAGCTTCGCGGCGTATGAACGTCGTTGATGATTAATTCTCTCCCGAATTTACGGGATCCACGCTTCTCCCGTTAGATTCATAGGGATTTATAAGTACGTGACAATCTACGTTTTTTTTTTGTCTCTTTCGTGTTCTAAATTATGTTCTAACTGTACAAGACCTCCCGTTACCAAACTTACTCCGGAGCGGGTCTACTGACATTTTTATTGACTGGCTTATTATCTCGATTCATAAATATGCCAAGCGAGCGGGGGATGGGGGGAGGGGGAGAGGAAAGGTAAAGATAATCCGCGTAAGTAGCGAGCGATCGTAAATTATTGGGATTTGAATCCACCTCGTATCGTATTCTCTTCGTATATTGGGTCGGTCGCGCGATTCGAAAGTTGCGGGCATAAATTACGGGTCACTCGCGAATGTGCAATTTCGCTTTATCAGTTAATAAACTCGTGACATACAGACAATTATAAGATCCTTGTTTCCCTAAAGTTGATATATAAATTTTATTAATGGTTAATACAGGCGTCGAAAACGGCGAGGCTCTCGCATCAGACGCGAACTGGGAATTCCTTCGCGACAACGGTAAAGAATTGTTAACGATCGATAAATGCTAAGCGCAAGTGTTTCGATATAAATAGTTAAATCGCGCACGGTTGGTCGGCAACGAAAAGGAATTACTCGATATCGAAGCGTAGGGATCGACGGCCCATTATCAGTCGCGAAATCGTTGAGATCGAGTTCGCCGGATTATACCAGTTTCAGAATGCGACAGCATAGCGAAATAAGAGAGAGAGAAAGGAAAAAAGGGGGATTAAAACGCGTCTCCTGCTTCCACGACAAGCCAAGGTCGCGGGACAAATTCGTTTAAAGGCTAAAGATTGCGAGTTACAATCGAGTTTAAGGACAAGTTTGCTTTTCGCGAGCTGCCACGATCGATTTAGGCCAAACGTACGCGAGTCCACCGATAGGTGGTTCATCGATAATTGACTATTAGTTTCGCGTAAAAATCTGTCGGGAGAAAATCCTCGAGTCTCGATGAAACGATCGACGTCGAGCCTAAGCAATTGAAATTTTCGGAGTGATCCCGCCGGCGCTCGCCCTCGAGCAAAGTTGCGAACGACGAGTAGACACGTAGAGAGTGTAGTGTATACCCATACCGCAGAGTCATACTCACTCGAGTGCACGTGCTCGGCCTGATCGGATCCGTACAGGCAGGTAAAAATCGGCGAGGGAGAGACGATGCGAACGTTCCGTACGGGGCCCAGGAAAAGACACGGCGGCGGCAGTGTTCCGCGCGATCGGACGGGACCCACTCGAGTGCGTTCGCGCGAGTGACAATGTGCGTGCGTCGCGTCGCGTCGCGCGGCCCGAGCTGCCCAAAAACACGACCACCTCCAAGTCCAAGTGGGCACAGGACTCGAGGCGTGGTTTCCAGGTAAGTCGGATGAGGCCCCGGCTACATAGTGGGGGATGATACGCAGACAGAGTGGAAGCTGGAAAATCCACGATCCATCCTCCTCCTCGCGGACGTACGTGTGTGCGCTCGAAATCGTATCGCGTCGCGCCGAGATCGAGAACCGAGAGTGGCCCGGCGCGATCGCTCGGTGCTTTCAAACACGAAAAGTGTTTCGTGTTCCCGGCCTCGAGAAAATTACGGTACCCTCGTATTTCTGTCAGGCGAGATCTTCGCAGGCGGACTGACGGATTGGATCGTTACTTTCGTCCGAAACCTGCCCGGTCATCGATTTCGTTACACGCACTCCGCCTCGAGAGACAAGAGCCGATCGCAACTGGTTATTTGCCTTCCGCAATTTTGTGCAACGGGGTCAAGCGCAGCGCAAACACTTTCAGCTATGTGTGCCGAGAGCACGTGCCCATAGATATATACATATAATACATATTTATACCTACACATTGTTTACAGTGGCAGACGAATCGCCTGAAATTCGATGCTTCTTGTGAATAATGCATGCACAATGATAATAGAAACTCGCTTATCTCAATTAATTATGTACAAATTATGTAGACCAATTTAATTAACATCAAATTAACATCGAATTGCATTAGTTACGCGGTGTAACTCTGCGTCATAAATGGTCGCGGTAAACGTATGATAAACGACGACGGGGGAGGAAGGGAGGGAGGAACGCACACGGCGGAAGGAACTCTCTTTTCTTTTTTTCTTTCCCCGGGAAATAAAAGTGCAATGCAATTTCGTTGCATATGTAAGGCGGTGCAGCCAATGAGGAAAAAGCCCGAATTTTGTACTTTCACTTTCACCGTGTCGCGCCACGTGGAACCGTTGGCACTGTGCAGTGCTATTCCCGACACGAAGCACAACGGTATTCGTTTGACGATCGAGACAGATACACGGACAGACGGTTGTGCAAGCAAGGACAATTTGATACCTCGCATTAATCAGCGACTGCTTTCGCAGTCGGAGCATCGCGAAAAAAGACCGACGTTCCTTTCCTTTTTCCTTTTTCACCTTCGATATACCTTTCACGGATCGCGGCTCTACCAGGTAAGTATACGTGCTGAAATTCTCTTTTTTTTTTCCGCGCGATATCGGATGGAATATTGATACTCGTGATATTCGGCGGTCTGAAATTAGACCGATCGTAAATCCCTACGACGAGGAGCGGCGATATTATACGAGAGGAGTATCTACCTATCTCTCTCTCTCTCTCTCTCTCTCTTTCTCTCCCTCTCTCTTTCTCTGAGCAGAAGCGGCCGCTCGAGCAACTCGCGCCCCCACGAGACTCTCGGCTCTTTTTCACTGGGTGAACGCTATCAGCGCGTATCAGCGAGCAGTACGGCTCCATCCCTTCGGCAGAGACGACGTTGCTGCAGAGTAGCCCTCGCAACCGTGCTCTCTCGTCTCGGACGGAAATGCTCGTTAACAAGTACCACCGTGCGTTGAGCGGGCGGACCTCACTCCGGCAGCTGCTGAACGGTATTTATACTACTTCGTGCCTTCTCGTCAGCTTCGTGTAGTTCGCATAATGGGTGACGAGAATCTATACGCGGGAGCATGCCGCTCTACCGCGGATGCTGCGTGGACCGTGGCAAAATCGATAAATTCATGTCGGCTCCAGCTGGCTTCGCCGTTCGGCCCGCGAACCTTAAATCCCTCTCTGCGAAGCAACAAAGAAATTAACGTATTTACGAAAGAGGAACGTATATTTTTAACTCTCTCAGCGCAAGAACTTTTCATCGTTGACAGATATACTCTTGACACAGTATCTGTAGTTTAGAGCGCTGATCTTTCAATGTATCCGGTCTTTATCTTATTCGGAATGTTAAATAGCGCAGAACTAAGAAAGAGTATTTACTTTCGTCGTGACCTTGGCTAATGCTAATTTTAAATCGATTTTGCAGAAAACACAGCTTTGCACGTTTCAAAACTACTGAATCCTCTCTCTCTCACGTTTCTGCAAAGAAAATTGTTTCCAAGTTAAAATAGAAGGATTAATTTGGTAATATTTAATTAACAATAAACATTTGATGATGAATATTCTTGTGTTTCTCTCCATAGACTAGCCAGTAAAGATTCAGATCGCAAATATTGACAAGTACGTAAATAACGTTAATAACGATTGCTAAATATTTCGAGTCACTTTTCTCAGATTTTCTTCAGTGGTAAACAATTTAAATACCAACTTACGACGAGATACGTATAAAACCAAAGAGGATGTTCGTTGTGTTCGAAAAATTTCAACAGCAAATCTTTGATTTAAAACAAAAGAGCTGAGAGAAAGTTCCAAATCTTTTGAGATCTCTTCGGCAATGAGAAAAATGAGCATTGTCACGGCTTATCATCAACTTCGTTACTTGAACAAATTTGAACGATTGGTTTCTATCTTCTGACAATAACTCACACTCAAGCAAACGTCTGATATCTGAGATAAGAGAGTTCATCCAAAACATGTTGTCTGAATTACGTTTATCGTATCCTACAATCGCTTCACCTTTCAATGTTGACAATCTAATCTTTGAATTTTGATTTTTTTTCATATCTGAGAAACATTTGCTTTTATCCTCCTGATTTTACCAATACAGAAGACGCTACATTCTCCATTTTCCTTGTTCATACTTTATTCAGTACGTTACCATGCGCGACTTGCGTCCCGTATCACTGCAAATTGCAATCTGCAATGTAATGATTTACGAGGGGTTCCTATACGTAAAATCCTAGTAATATATCAAGCAATCATCTTTAACTACCGTCAATAGAACTGATTACCAGAGTTGTTGAACAATTCAGCTAGTTAAGCTGTTTTTCTGCTCCGATGTGACATGTCAAAATCTAAAAGTGCGGAAAAACACACGTACATGCATATTATCTGCAACGGAAATATATATTTAGATATTGCTCGTAGGAGAACATGTTTAGATATAAAAGAGTATAATGTTGTCGTGCAGGCGTTACAACGTGGAAGAGATGCTTAACCGGTTCGGTGCCGAGGGAACCAGAAGGGCCGGTACTTACGACGGAAATACCGGGCCCTCGATCCCGCAGCTTGCTACAGGAATTGAATGCGATACAAGTACGTCAGGCACTCTTGATTCTTTGGGTTACGTCACGGCACAATGTAGTAATTCGTCAATTAAACCATTTGCTATCCGTGACGACGTTTTGAACATCGCTACGCCTCGCTAGATTTTCGATTCACTTTAAACGCTACAGCTTTACCGTTATTACGATAGAATTTGCTATACACGTAGAATCGAAATGTATACATACAAGATATGAGTAATAATGGAAAATCTTTTGTAAATATGCCAGAGACGAAATGGGTTTACAATGTTGAAATCTGTGACTTCAGCAAGCGTCTTCCGTACAATTCTTCGCAGACTATGAAAAATCCGCCGGTAATTACATAATAGACGTTGACGGGAACGTGTTGCTGGACGTTTATATGCAAATATCATCAATGCCCCTAGGGTACAATCATCCGGCGATGTTGGAGGCTCTCGCCGATCCCGTTAATCAAGTGAGTGATATGAAGGCACTCTACGCCGCGGAGTACCGTATTTTTTTTTCTCATAATACGGAATTTGCATGCTAATCTCTCCTACAAGATATATCACTTAAACTTTAAGTGTACACCATTTGATAAAATTCCAATAATCCGATGTTCTTAAAATATATAACGAATTATTTTGCTTTGTGCACTCGCAGATGGTATTCGAGTAACAAAAAAGAAATTAACAATTGTGTCTCTTTCTAGAAAATTATAGCGAATAGACCTGCGTTGGGTGTCTTTCCAGGGAAAGACTGGCCTAGTAGACTAAGGGACGTTCTGCTCAAGAAAGAGGTAACAAATGTTTCTCGTATTGAGATTATAAACCGTTTCCTATCGTCTCTCGCAGATTATAAATCGTTTCCTATCGTCTATCGTCTATAATCTTATCGCGCAATTTAAATAGGAATTATCATTTTGCCCAGTTCGCGCCACCCGGATTGTCGCACATCACGACCATGATGTGCGGCTCGTGTTCCAACGAGAACGCTTTTAAAAACATTTTTATCTGGTACGCCGAGAAACAAAGGCAAGGGAAGCCGTTCACGAAAGATGAGATGGAGTCGTGTATGATGAATCAAGTCCCTGGCTCGCCGCGATACTCTATTATGTCCTTTAAAGGTCAGTCACCCCGTACGCGGGCGAAGGCAAGTCTCTATTCTAATTAGGAGTCTTTACGAAGTGTTCAATATCGACAGGTAGCTTTCATGGAAGAACCATAGGTTGCCTCTCGACGACTCACAGCAAGTACATTCACAAGATGGATATACCGGCCTTCGACTGGCCTATCGCCTCCTTTCCAGAGTACAAATATCCTTTAGAAGAGAACGTGCGAGAAAACAAGCAGGAAGATAAACGTTGCCTCGCGGAGGTAACGTCAAGCCCCCCGTCACTGTTAAATGTCCCTCGAGCGTGTCGCACTTAAGAGAGGACATTAAGAACACTTTGTGGTGATATGCAATATTTTCAGGTCGAGGAACTATTCGAGAAGTACAAAAACGAAAAGAAAATACCAGTGGCCGGTGTGATAATTGAGCCTATTCAGGCGGAAGGCGGTGACAATCACGCGTCGCCAGAATTCTTTCAGGAACTTCAACGCGTGACGCGAAAGGTAAGGCCTAGCTTGCGAAGCAATTATCTTACCGTACGTAAAAAAAAAGCGAAAAAAGGATAAGTATTACGTCGCAGTATTTCGGATTAAAATACTATTGATACAAATTCGGATTTTAAAATATTATTTTCAGCACGGAGCCGCGTTACTCATCGACGAAGTGCAAACCGGTGGCGGACCAACGGGAAAAATGTGGTGCCACGAGCACTTTAATTTAGATAGCCCACCCGACGTGATGACTTTCAGCAAGAAAATGCAATTGGGCGGTTATTATCATTCGGCGGATCTAAAGTAAATTTTTTTTTCTTCATGATAAAACGATAACGTCATGTTTTAAGCATTGACATTTACTTACGACCTGTACATCGCAGACCGAAACTGTCGTATCGTGTGTTCAATACTTGGATGGGCGATCCCAGCAAAGTGATATTGCTCGAAACGATTGTAAAAACGATCCAGAGGGAGAACCTTTTGGATAGGGTTACGCGCGTTGGCGACTACATGTTGAAACATTTGATGGATATGCAAAAGGAGCATTCCAGTGTAATCAGCGCGGTGCGCGGACGCGGAACCTTCATAGCGTTTAATTGCGCCTCGCCTGAAATGCGGGACAACATCATCAAGAAACTTGCAGCGAGAGGTAAGATGGTAATCGCAAAGTAAAATGTGAGCATTAAGAATATCTCTCATGTCTTCGTACTTCTCGTGTTTCCTATTAGGTGTCCACACAGGTGGATGCGGCAGCCGGGCCGTGCGACTGAGGCCTGCGTTGACTTTCACGGAGCGTCATGCTGATATAGTTCTCGATGCGCTTCGTTCTGTGTTAAAGAAATAAGTATGATCCTGACGATTTCTCGGTGTCTTCCAAATCATCTACGTCTTCCATTACTCGCGGAGATCGCGTGATTTACGAAGTCTATAAATAACCATTATTTTTCTATGGCAGTTATACATTATGAGAATATTTTATGACAAATGGAGTTAATGACAATGTCGCATGACAAATTAATCAACTCGATTGTCTTGCATACATGCAAAGTCCGATGTACACGTTCTAGAAAATGTATAACAGTACGATATATTTCATATTTTGAGCAGCATTTATTATATTTCAGAAAATATAGTACAAAGTGATGCTTACCAATTAATTATTATAACGTATATTAATTTTCAACAATTAATTTATATTTCGTTTTGCTCTTCGGCTAATTATTCGCTAATTATTGGCTTGATTTACATAATCAGAAAAATTATTGCACGATTACAAAATGTCTTTAAAAAAAAACTGCCAATAAAAAATGTTGAAGCTAGATCTTGATTATTATTAACAAGTATCAATATCATTCATCTCGACATTTTTTTGAGTATTTCGGCAAAATGTTCATATTCTCGATGATGACTCTTCTGTGTCATGTAAGCCTTTGTTCTCATCTAAAAGAATATACGAAATAAAGATTAAAACAAAACAATAAATAAAAAATTCAAAACTCTGATTATTGCAAATGCGTGTTTACCGTCACTTTAGAATCCACTGAACCATGTCGTTGTGACAAGTGCCACAAATTTACAGCCATGTTCGCTAATGCGGCATCCCGTAAATCTGCACGAATAATAAAGCAATTAAACAGTTCGAGTGCTAAAGCAGATTGCTTATCGAATTGGTCAGTAGATCCAAGATATTTGAGATGACTCAAGATTTCCTCAACGATCTTTGAACATATTTTATTGACTTCACCAATAAATTTCTGATCAGATCCATACAGTTTATCATTAGAATCGACCTGAAAAATCATTATGATAGTTCTTATAATACTTTTTATAATTTTCCTAACTTCGAGTGCATTGTAAAAATGCAGCTATTTATTTATCCTTTCAAATATGCACAAAAGCATGAAATACCTTATCAATATGGTACGGATAATTTTCTTGCGCTACTGTTGAAAGAAGATCGAGTACACGTAAATACAAATATGGTTTGGTTGAGGAATTTTCCTCGAAACAACGTTGAACTGCGTTGAGCAAGCCTCTCATCAAATACAAAACACCGTGCTCTGGGCTATCCTAATACAAAGCGAAGCAAAATTAAAATCACAAAATTAAAACCTAGCGTATACCAGTATACTTACTGGGACTACTAACAACGTTGACAAAAAATTCGACAAGTATGAAAGCAAGTATGGTTGAGAGCTTTTCTGTCTACCATCGATGTCGATGGTTTTCGGCATTTCCGGAACTAAACTTAAAGCGGCCTTAAAACAGGCATCGGCTGAAAATGCACCGGTTTACGCATATAAATTGACGAGATAAATAAAAACAATAAAAAAAAAAGTAATTCAAACCGCACCTTGACCTAAACATTGATTCAGAAGGGCAACCTGTCCAGATAGTAAATATAATTGAAGGCGTGTGTGAACTAAAGTTAATGACGGTATAGTAATGAAACAGAACGCAGCACAAGCGCGTACAAACGCCGATGTTCTCCTTGTATGATGGCCACGTACTATCTTTCTGGTATCAACTGATAATCTATTCACACACTGTAAGAAATAACTTAATTGCTTAATTTGATATAAATTACCATTGCGAAGAAACAGGATAATCATATATTACAAACCTGTACAAGTTGTATATGAACACTATCAAGATTAGGAAACGCCGCCCTGGCCTCTGCATAAAAATTAAGCTGCTTCTCAAAATCGCGACCATAGTCTACTCGTTGCACTAGGCCGCATATTAATTGTCCGATTTGTCGTTTTTCATCTTCGACAGTCAGAGCGCTGCATTAATTCGTTTGACTTTAGAAATCAGGAAAATCTTTAATTGCGAAATTAAATTGACGTACCTAACGGAATCGTGCATTATTCTTGCGATAAACATCAGAGCATTTATAATAATAGGGTCCGTAATAGGCCCGTTTTGCACACTTAATCCTTCTATAACAGTTTTACAAACTTCAACCTTAACACTTTCTTTGTGAAACAAGTCAATTAGCGGTAGAAAATTGTCCTACAAATGTGAGATCGTTTATGATAGATAGAGTGCTTGAAAATAACTTATTGAATAAATACGAGTAATGTATAGCTACCATGGCAAGCAGCGACTCAAAGTCTTGCGTGTGGGCCACTATTTTCTCAACAATATTTTGCAATTGTGGATAATAATTTTCAAAAGTTTTGTTCGGTCGTAGCCGGTCTATTATTTTGCCGAAAAATAAATTTAGTTCGTTTACCTGCAACACATAAATGTTACAATAATTTAATTTTATACACAGTATCTTTATTGTTATTATTATTCGTACAACTTACAGAAAAGTGTATAACAGTAAACTGAATCCAGATCTCGATACAATGCATGAATTTATTGGGATCAGTGAGGTCCGTTATGTACTTCCATATTACATTAAGCACTGACTGGCAGTCTTCTTTCGGCGGAGATTCTCGTACAAGACATTCACCCAAACTTCGATATAAGAGATATTGAGGATATCCTATCAAAAAAATTAAAAAAAAAAAAAAAAAAAACATTTCTAAATTAAATATACATGTTATTATATTTCCTAATATTTTAATCTCAGTACCATCATCTTCACTCGCTACTATTAAATTAACAAAGTCCATAGCACGTGCAGCAATATACGTCGGTTTAAATGCAGTCAGCACTGTATTTAATAATAATGATCTGAAAACAGATGTGTTAATTAAATAAAAATTAAAGACTAAATAAAATTAAAGATTCGCATCTGAAATATGTGTACCCGTTTTCCTGTTTTTTACATCGAGATAAAACCTCTTCGAGAAGACTCTCAGGCGATGTTGCCACCAAAACTTGTACGATCCAGTCCAAAGCTGGCGAATACAAATTAAGATACGAATGCAGGGTGATATTTTGCTTCACTATTTCGTTTTTCACAGCAGTCCCAAATAGCTGCTGATACGTAAAAAGAAAATCGTACAAGTTCTCCCTCACGAACTCAAAGTCTGACGTTTTGTTCAACGCCAATCCCACACGACATAAATAACACCTCGCGTAAACCGCTATCAACGGATTTCCAATACCTCTTATCATACGAGTTATACGTAATAGAGCAGTGTTAAACTCGCTAAAATCAAAGTATTATTTTAATACTTTAATTTTTACATTAATACGATATTGATGTCTATTACGAGAATCTTACCTCGTCGTTAGAAAACTATAAGATTTTATTATCGCCATTTCTACATAGAGACGCGGTACTAATTCGCGTATAGAGGCTATCTTGTAAAACCAATTCTGACACGTTTCCTTCGCGTTCTCGGGAACCATGTCGGGAGTAAAATTATCAGGCAAACTCGTCGGTACTTTACTTCCTGGTCTACGAAAGAAAATACTGCTATAAGCAACTATGAATAATATTCGCAACTGTGCAGTAGCTAGAAAAATATAAAGTGCATGTAGTCAAAGAATAACATCTTATACAATAATTACTTGTAGTACTCGGCCTTCATTTTCAATCTCTCGTACACAAGTTTTCCAAAGATATCCAAAATATCTGTGATGAGAACAAACTTGCTCGGATAAAAAGCCATTACAGAGGTATCTACTAATAATTTGGCACACTGAAATAATTTAGAGTTAATTCCTAAATCATATAAGATCTTTACTCCAAGCTCTCTCGTAGCTAAACAAACGTATCTAAACCTGTATTGCAATTTTGAGCGCCTTTACTCTTTGGTCGGAATGCCACGCTTGTACCAGTTCGTTGTTTAATTGCTCGATCCGCGCGGTATACTGTTGCTGTGACAAGTCCAGCATTTGCCTAATGGAACCTTCCTCAAAGTCGTCCAATTGTTCGAGCCTTGTTTTTACTTTGTCGACCATCGGCCCGCTTGGCTGAACTTTCACTACAACTGTAACAAAGCATTTGAGCAACAATTTAAAATGCTGTACATATTAATAAGCAATTCAGAATGAGTAATATTTGAATAGATTACTTTACAAAGTTAAATTAATTGTTAATCTTTTGGGTAAGTACCTTTCTCTCCACCTGGTAAAAAACTGGTGACAATTGATAGTTTTTCTGAGGTTGTATATTTGCTTAATATAGCAGAACGTCTGACAGACCACGGCTCTACCAATTCTTCTGCTGTATCCTTTGACTTTTTACTTGCAGGTGCGACATTAGAATAGTCCCACTACAATATAGATGATATAAACACATTGAAAAACTCTAAAATAATAGATATATCATAAATTCTGTATTACTTCGTCTGCAGCCATTTTAGAGAGAGGATCCAATTCTTCTCGAGCAAACTGTGTAAGTGGATCGGAACCATCCAGGGATGGATGACTTAACAATAGATCATTCAATGGATTTGCAGGAACCGGAGTGTGCGTCGGTGTAGGTGTTCCGGTAGAGGAACCAGTGCTTGTACTTCGCAATGCATTGCGCCTGACTGCACTACGTCCATCGATTAGCTATGTAAAACATGACAAATTTTCTATGAAAATTTGTATACATAAATTGAAATGTTTACAATATTACAGATTAAAGAAATTATTTCTTACAGTGATCACGACTGGTTTCAAAGGATGATCCACAGCCTCTTCTAGGCATGCAAACTTCACATTCCCATATTCCATGGGTTTCGATATCCTGTGACCAGTTTTTTTTTTTAATATTTATTTAATAATTATTTAGATTAGCTATTTATTAATTTTCTTATGTTAACAGAGCAAAGTCTTATTACTGTAAAATTGACATGAGATTTTGAAGCAAATACTCGAATGGAAACAAATTTACTTACCATTCTACTTCTGTCATGCTTTCAGTGCGCCGAGATACTTCTTTCTCAAGTCACAAGTAGAAGCGTAATTCGATATCACGCCGATATTGTACGGTTCATCATGCGGCTTCCGAATTTAACGTTAAAAAACGTACCGACACACGACACGAAGTCAACAATCAGCTAATGTCAACTGATCCTCGCACAACGTCGGTCAAAGCGGAAACGCCGTGATCAGCCGTGATTTGGACGGGACGAAATCGTCCATCGCGCTTATTGGTCGCCAGACGGATAATTGCTAGAAATTCTTTCCACAGATATCTATCTAACAACTGTGATATCTGTGATTCTTTCAAACCTCGATTCGTGAAAAAAGAGCTCGTTTTCATCCCCGCAGTCAGAACCCCACTGACTGCGGAAAGTGCGGAAGCACGTCGCCAGACTGTTGGCAGACCTGGCAAAGGGAGCTCGAAACGCGCGTACATACACGAATATGTCAACTTCGAATCGTTCCTAATCACTTTCGCGCGACCGATTTATTTGTCTCGTCGCGCTGTACCGACTATAATTTACGCAAACGCAATGTGGATGAGGCGCGAATGTAGGCGCATTGTAGAGGCTGATACAAGTACAAATTGACTCACCGTTCGCCGCTGGTCGCTCCGTCCAGCTCCGTCTCGGCCACAGGTCTCGAACGTTCTCTAATCAAAGATCCTCATCCATCCTCCTTCTTTCGATTCACATTTGGCACGAACGCGTGACCTTCCGTTTTCGGCATTTCCGGTACTCACACGCGTAGAAAACTCGGGATACGAGGCAACGGAGAAGATGCGAAACACGATTAAACGCGACACGACTTCGCATCGTGCATCGTACCCGACACGACGAGGTTGGTACGAACATTTTAACTTTCGACACTCCACGGCACTCTCGAAACACTCACTCGCGTCAAACACTCGTAGGAGACGACGAGAGGATGCGAGTTGAAATGCGCCGCGACGCGTAGTAACGTCGCGACGTCCTGCCTGACCTACCGACCGACCGTATTGCGTAGCACTGCGTGGTGCTGCGTAGCGGCGCTGCGGCGCAGGCGCAGCTCGCGCCGCCGACGGCAGCCGCCGGTCGCCGGCGCCGCTACGCAGTAGGTTAACGGTCGGTCGGTAGGTCAGGCAGGACGGCACGACGTCGCTGAGCGTCGCGACGTATTTCAACTCGCATCCTCGTCGTCCCTTACGAGAATTTGATGCGAGTGTTTCGAGAGTGCCGTGACTGCCGTGGAGTGTCGAAAGTAAAGTGTGAAGCGTCGGGCGTTCGCACCAACATCCGTCGTGTCGGATGATCGATGCCTGTGCGAAGTCGTGTCGCGTTCAATCGTGTTTTGCATGTTTTCCGTTGTCTCGTATCCCGACTATCCTGAGTTTTCGACGCGTATGAGTATACCAGGTTTGCCGAAAAAGATTCGTGCCAAGTGTGAATCAAGACGAATCGTCGTGAGGAGGATTTTGGACGAACTCGAACATTCGAGAGTGTTCGAGAGGCACGGATGAGACGGAACTGGACGGAGTGAATGGTGAGTCAATTTGTACTTGTATTCGCCCATCCAATTACCGAATCGCGCCTCGTCCTCATTGCGTTCGCGTAAATTATCGTCGGTACAGTGCGACGAGACGAATATGATTCGATCGCGCGAAAGGTTAGGAACGATTAAAGTTGACATATTCGTGGTCCGCGCGCTCGGCGTTCTCTTCGTCAGGTGTGCCAACAGTCAGATGGCGACGAAGAAGAGAGGAAGATCGCCCCAAGTGCTCCGCTTATTTGTCCACCTCGCGACGCAAGGCAGCACCTAACACCGTCCTCGTTTCCGACTGTTTCCGATCACGACGGGGGCGTATGTACCACCTACCGCGTTTCCCCGCAGTCATCGCCGCACGCCACCGTTTGCACGCTGCACGCGAGTTTCGGCGATTTCTGCGGGAATTCGCGACGCACCCGGACCTGATGGACGAAGTTCTCGAGAGCTGGGAGCAGATAGAGGAGACCGGCGTAAGGAGCCTTCTAGAATTTCGTTCTCCGAACATGCGTTGGACGTAGGAACGGGACGATCTCGCGCTAACCTATAACCTCCTTCGCGTGCAACGTTTACTCCGACGACTCGATGGGATTCTTCGAGAGTCGTCTCGCGTTTCCTCGCGTCGAAATGTCTCCCTCGTGTTTCTCGTCGATAGCGCTCGCGACCCTCCGTTGTTAGATTGATTACACGCCAGTGTTGATCGCAGTACTTTCTGCTACCATAAGGACCATGTTCTCGCACAGAATACACGAGCACGCCGAGCTTTTGCATGCAAACGGTTCTTCTCTCAATCTCTTTTGGTCAAAGCCATTAACTCGATTCCATTTCTGCAAATCTATTTATTATCGCGTGTTACATGGAAAAGGGATGTAAAGTTATGATGAATTTTAGGCACTCGACAAAAGACTGGAGGCCCTTCGGTTGAACACAGTAGAGGAAGAGATAGAATCTAGGTAGGCTTAGGTGAACGTTTCTAGGGTCTTTTTCTTGCTCCATATATTTCTCATTTAGAGTCATTCAGAATTATTTCTGTCATATGCAAACTTGTATTCTGAACAGGCGCTTATAAAGATGTTTGTACCCTTTTTCATCATTCTATCTTCATCGTTTGGTAGATGTAAAGCAATTAAGGATAGAATGACAGAAAAGCACGCCAACGTCTTTAGAAATGCATTCTGAATACAGACCAATATACATATACATTACGCACTCAATGACTTTTTGGATATAGGACCAGCCATGACACGAGCAGAAAGATAATCATATTAGGGGAAGACGGTATCAGATCTCAGTACGTACCTCCAAAGCCCATGGTGAAGATATTAAAGAGACCGACCGCGGACTCGCGGGGCAGCGGCGACGGTCCATTAAACGACGACAAGCCCAAGCAACCTATCAAATCTCTGAAACAGGTATGTAATCGCATTGTTTATATCTTGCTCGTTCTATCGAACGCGTGACGATGTAACGAATTGTTTCAGCGTGAGCAAGAATATGCGGAGGCACGCAGGAGGATCCTAGGGGAAGAGAAGAGTCCAGAGGAGAAGACTGCACAGGAAATCAACAAAATCCAGGCAAAATCGAGCGCACCGAACGGCAATAATTTCCCCAGTAACGTTGTTCGCATGCCTGCTGGCCCAGACGGCACCCGAGGCTTTAATGTACGCAGGTAGCGCGTCTTCCGATTAACTCTACCCATCCTCTTCCTCTCCTTCCTATTCGCTGCCACGGGGAAGGAGAACGGCTATGAGGCCGTTGAGATGGCATAGCTTCGCACTTCCATCCAAAGCGAACAAGACATTCTCGAAGCTGCGTTCTACGACTCGTCACCACGCATGGACTCAGCCTAGCAAGAATCGAGAGAAAAAGGACTTATTCGAGCGAAAACGAAATGCCAATATCACGCTGCATTCTGTTGCAATGCTCTTATATAGTTAATGAGAAGATGGAAAAGGGAAAAATAATTATGTTTATATACGTATATATATTTATATGTATATGCACATGCAGGTATAATTATTTTTCTACTTATATATACAATCGGAATTGCAATTTGGACAATGCAATAGGACGAAAGTGTGGATTTGTTATAAATCAAGAAAATGAACTGCTTCAATTGTATAATAACTTGTATAATACGACGCATCTAATGGAAGTGTAATAAGTATCTTTGGACTGTGTAATAAAAAAGACTGTATATATTACGCGTATATACAGTGCCTGTATATATACACATATATTATATTCATGTACACAAGTGACAATTGTACGCGATATGTGAAACGTTTTGTTATTAAATCAAAGATACTTTTAAACAGAGATACTCTTCATTGATTCATACACTTATATTTAATTTCATACTACTGTTGCATTAAGAGAGATATTTTTAAGAATAATATGATTAATTGTTAATTGTTAATCTGTTTAAACTAAGTATTTATATTTTAATAGTATAAATGTTATACAGAGTGTACCAGATCATTTGTGCCACCCTTTTTTCTTGACACACTGAATGATTCATCTGAACTATCTAATGATGACACATTGGTTTTTCGAATAATATATGTATAGGGTCGTTGGATCAGAAATTTAAATGATAACATAAATTGTATATTGGCTAGGTCTTTTAAAAACAAATAACTTTTTGCTTAAACTTGTCTTGATTATTTGGTTTACGAGGAAAATAAGGACATGTCATTATGAATAAAGTACTGTAGAAATGCGGCGAAAGTGTTTGTAAGTTTCCGATACTTTAAGCATATGTTCGCATTTTTTTTAAATACCCTGTTGATCAGTGTGCGTCGTCAAACGTTCTTATGGATGGTACGGGTGATCTGGTTCAATCATGGGTGTCTCGAGTTTGATCACTTTTTTTTATCTATTCAAGGTCTTTTAAAAAATCTCTAAAAGTTCATGAACACCTTCAAGTTTCTAGTACAAATGTTTGTACTTTTTTTTTTGATAAAAAATAAAAATGTATCTATAATTTATTATCCTTGAAAGAGAGGTATTTTTACGAAAAGGCCTGTTTTTGTTATGTTCAGGAAAAATAATGGGCGGTTTCAGTCTTGATCTTCAGTCTTAATTTTAATCTTAGTTTTAGAAATTGACCAATTATAATCAATTTATAGAAAAATAATCGACTATGATTGCTCAATTTCTAAGATTAAGATTAAGACCGAAGCATAAACCGACCATAAAACAAATATCATTTCTTAGAATTTTTGAATCGAGGAATTAGACCTTTTTTTTCGTAATATTTTCTTCTTTTGAGAAAAGATCAAAGATCAAGGGTTGGTTAAATAACTCATTTTAAATAAAACTTATTTAAAAATATAAACTAAATTAACTTCAAATAAAAAATATAAACTATAGATGATAGAAACTTATTTAAAATGTTTCTTGACTTTTATCTTTTTTATTTTCAATATGTCGATTTAATTTATCTTAAATAAGTTCCAGATAAGTATTCAACTTATCCCTGTCAAGGACAAAAATTGGTTGAACACGGAATACCCATGATTGAGCCTTAAAGATTGAAAATTATTTAAATAAAAGTTTTGTCATTTCCCAAATAGAGATCTATAATTGTTTGTAGTAATAAAATAATTATTTTACATAATGTTTTATTTATGTGAAATACAAGCACAATTCGACTTATGATGAATTCGATTTACGATCGAAATCTCGACGGGGAACCCCGTCGTAAATAGAGAAATACTGATATATCAGAAATGAATTTACGATGTTGGGTGGCAGCTTTTCAAGCGTGATAACGCCGCGTCGCGCATTATTCGTACATGGTGTGTGTGTGCGCGCGCGCGCAGACACATGTTCACGTACGTCATGACGCATCAGGCGCATGTCAAATCGCGTGTCCACCGCTATCAGCTCGTCTGCCCATAGGAGATATCTCTCGCGGTTTTGAGATGATGTGCGCGAGTTGTCAGTGGAAATAGGCGTCCGGGATCAGAAGTGTCGCGTCGTTGTCGCCACCGGAGCCGTGAGGATGGCGGAATCGAGCGGACCGATTCTTCACGTCATCGTCGTCGGGTTTCACCACAAGAAAGGCTGCCAGGTAGGGTGACATTAACCTGCCTTCTCGTTACATACATCCGCGTTCCGCGCGTTCTCCAGATACGATACTAATGTGACGCTGTCATCTTTTTTCAGGTAGAATACTCGTTTCCACCTCTGGTGCCTGACGCGCCCAACGAGTGCCCGTTGGGCTGGAAGTATCTGCCCACGCTCGCTCTGCCCGATGGTTCTCACAACTACGACGAGGACACTGTGTATTTTCATTTACCTAGTTTGAACGATCCGAAACGTACGATATACGGTATTTCGTGTTTCCGTCAAATTCCCGTGGAGGTATGCAAAAGTACTTTATATCGATGCACGTGTAAGTTTTTCTAAATCGAGATGAATGCCAAGTCAAACGTTACGTTGTGCTTGCAGAAACTGAAGAATCGCACGTCCGATATAACGAGAGGTACCGTTCAAAAGTCGGTTTGCGTGCTGAGTACGTTGCCTCTGTACGGACACATTCAAGTGAAAATGGCCCTGATAACTCACGCATACTTCGAAGAAGGTGATTTCAGTAAAGTGTCCTTACTAGAGGATACTTATCATCATCTTAATTCGTGTATGAGCGGCGAAAGTCAGATACCACCACAAATATTCGTTGGTAATTATCCCTTAAGAAATTTCTGTTTAATAAAATTACATCCCTTCCCTATCTGCATTACATAAAAAATTGTTTACAGGTTTGTCCGCGAGAGATTTTATATTGCAATTCCGTCACAAAGTATTGCTCTTGTTTAAATTGCTTCTGCTTGAAAAGAGGATAGTTTTTTATCAATCGCCGGTGCAGCCACTGTGCGCCACGATATTGACTCTACTGTCACTGTTTCCGGATATGATTGAACATGGTCTTCAACAAGCAGCTTGTGTGAGGTACTATGGAGATGCTTTAAGCAGTTTTTGACATGCTCAATAATATTGTACAATATTTCTCTAGATATACAAGACAAACTCAGTGTAACAAACGAGAAATAATACTGTGCAATAAATATTTAAATAATATTAAGCATTTAGACTGCTTTAGTAAATTTATCAAGAATTACAGTGGTCAATAACAAACTCTTCTTTTCTTCAGACCATCCAGACCGATGTCTCCAATTCCAACTTTTGATGAGGAAGAGATCTCGAATAACGTCGACGATTCCAACTTGTCGTCCACCCATATCGTCAAAGACAATATGTCGAACGCGAGTCACGAACAGTGCAACGATAATAGCAATAGAAACTCGCTGTGCATTAACGATAACAAAACCATGGAGTCGATGGAAGGTAAATGCCTGGACGGGTTGCAGCATGTAACCCTGCAGAAGAATAACAACGACAATGATAATCTAAATATGAAAGTTATCGAGATAGAATCGGCGCAAGAATGCACCGAATCTTACCTGGAGGAAAGCAATTCCAAGTACTCGCCGAAACCGAATGATAACGTGCACAGAGTACACAGTGTAAACGCTATCACGTTAAGCACGGGCGATACGGATAATGGTTTACCTCGTGACACGAGTAGCGATGCGCTTTCCGATGCGAGATTAGCGAACAACATTACGCAAATCGCGCATATTAATCCGGAGTTGTGCGGCCTACCTTTGGAACTATTTACAAAGGTAATGATACCCGATGTATATTATATATATCAATTCATCGAACATTTTGCATATTATTAAAATATATATATTTGTTCCAGGGATATCTCTGCTTACCTTACCTATCTTTGCCCTACTTGGATCTCTTGGGGGACGTTAATGTTAGAGGATATATAGTAGGTGCTACAAACGTGCTGTTTAAACAAAAGAAACAGCTCATCGATGTGCTAATCGAGGTAAGCGTAAATGACATTGCTAGCTCTGAACAGGAATTGAATACAACAAGTTTGACATGTAAATTGCAAATGTTTACAAAATGTTTACAACCTGTTTACAAAAGGTTGAAAATACGCGGATAGAGGCGACGGATCCTGAACTGAGACGGCAGCTACATCTCACCACCGAGGACTTGAGATTCGCCGATTACGTCGTAAGGCACGTGGCCGAGCCTCGGAAGGATATCTTTCTGGACGGAGTCGGATGGGAGGGCGGCGACGAATGGATCAGAACGCAGTTTCGAGTGTACCTGTTGAGCATGCTGCGTACTTCCATACAGCAGGACACCCGTCAGTCGGACCACTATAATGCGGCATTCATGTCCGCGTGGCGTACAACGAATAATTACAAGGCGTGGTTTAACACAAGCAAATCGGAGATACTCAATATCGAACCTGGCCACCCCTTTGCCGGTCAGCTCTCGGTGCAAGACATGAAATTACGCTTGTCACAGTAAGTAAATTTCTTGTACGACATAAAAATTTGTAGCGCAAAGAATAAAAGGTAGACGAATTCAGTCCATTGTTTTTCATGCTTCACTTTATTTGCTCAAGTGTATACTTAAGAAACAAAAACGTCTGTTGTTTCCAGCACGATGCAAAACACAGAAAGCGGTAGAAAGTTGAATCAAGCGATGGCGTCGACTGGGCGCGCGGTGGCCACCACTGGGAAAGCCGTAGGTAAGGTTTAATAATTTATTTATTAAAAACCCATAATTTATTTATTTAAATACCAGCCGCGGACAATAGAGCATTTAAATATATTATCAGTTTTTAAAGACAAATATATTTTTTTTTTTATATTTAAAACTGCATGATATTTGAAAAGTAATACATACGTGTAATATTTCTTTATATTTTTTATATTTATATACAATTTTATAAATCCAATTATTATATAAAAAAGAAATCATAGCCGGAAATATTAAAACAGACATTCAGCTTAATTTCGCTTAACGCGATCAGAATCGTGCGCATAGAAATATTATTCTTGGGACTAACAATTTACAAGGGGGAGCATTGTCGCAAGCGAAAGGGGCATTCTCCAACTGGTGGAGCACACTGACGACAGTTCAGCCGGTCGATGAGACAAAGATTGACAATCAAACGACAAACAACCATCACACGGTGTCCAGCGTCACGGACAAAGAGTCTGTCGAAGACGAAGAGATGAATATCTCTACCACCAATAACACTGCAATTAGTAGTGATAATCTTACCGTAGACCTTGATTAATACGAAAACATATTCCAATGAGAAACGGAAGAAACGATCGCGAGAGCGAAGCTGAAAGCACGAGATATCGGATACTGGTAAATATTAGAGCGTAATGTAAAGATGCGTAAAACTCTGAAACACGAAGTGTTTCTTGCAAAATTCGTGTAGGACTCGCTTGTCAAACGGCCGAATTTTTTTTTTAAACACTTACAATTTTAGCGCGAGAAAGTACGATGTAAGAAATTAAAAGCACGTACATACAACAGACTATATTAATGTGATATGCAGCTTCGCGAAGAGATTTTTTTTTAAGGCCGTCGGACCTTAGTTTTTAAGCCGATATATTGCCGATTTAAGTACAAGTTTTTGTAATTTTCGTCGAATATGTTGTATATATAATTTCTGTATAGTTTATATATTTGTAAGATATGTGATATAATTTCGTTACATACAAAAAGACACGTCATCATCGCCAGTGGTTTCCTAATCAACCCTTTCAGTGTCGCAATCGAGCGACGCTCTATAAAAATGTCAATCAATTTTAATTCTAGGTAATGGGGTGAGCGTTTTTTTCAGTCGCAAATCTCGGCTATTCTCAAAGGCTATATATGACACTACGTACCGTAATATTATTGTTTCGTATATAGAGACATTCTCGCTTAACAAGTACCTGTATCTTTTGTACATATTATGAAAAGTAGGGCGACGTATTATATATTTACATGCAATATTATATATTTTCGTCGCATTTATCATAATGATTTTTCTCTCTGCGCGAACTTTGCGTATATATTATTTCGTCGAGATATTAGTCTCATTTATTGAACGCGTAAAAGAAACGTCGGAAAAAAGTAGCACGTTTGACACACGTCACGTTATCGATCGTGGCAAATTTCAATTTGCAGGGTCTCAAGTATTTTGTATTGTTGGGAATTTGTGGATTTACTTGTAGAGGCTGCGCGGAAAGTTCGAAACTGGGACAGCCGATATCCGACAAGACGTAAACATTGTACATTATTCCATAATTCATTTCACTAAGGCTAATCATGTTATTGACAATATTGCTACCTCCATTTATTGTCGAGATTACATCGTACGATTAATTTCCTCGTATACGACGATCCCTTACAATTCGATAGATCGGCAATGAAAGATCTGAATCACGATAGATAATCGTTAAGCTGACTGTATCTTTATATCCGTCGGAGAATCAACTGTTAGCTTTATCGTCGAAATCGCGAACGATCATTCGTGGAACGAAGAGCTGCCGGTAATCGTAGCAGAATGACGATTCAATTAAGCTTAGAGCACACGTGTAGATCACTTATATGTAGCGCTACTAGTGTAGTCATTATGGTAACATACGTATATCTCATTAAGGTAAAAAGGTTCTTCGCCACAATATTCGTAGAATTATGCGGAAAAAAAGGAACGTTTTGTAGTGGTATTCTTAATTTAATTAGGATTCGCCCCTCTTTGTAGAGCTTAATCGTACTTAATACTCGCTCTATTTTTACACCATTACTCCTGCGTTTAAACAAGTGAATCTCAAACGGCCACATTTGGCGCTGAATGACGATTTTTGTTACATATGCAAACATCGATCCGCTAAATTTTGTCGTAAATTTTATCTCAAGCCGTTACTTAATACAAGGCGATATATACACACACACACACACACACACACACACACACACACACACACACGTAGGTACACATAGGTATTATGCGAGCTGTTTATTTTGAAAGCAATCGAGAATATCTAATCACAATGGCAAATTTAATCTCACTTAAATCCGTGCTCGCACACACAACTAACAACAGTTTTCAGAATAAACGGTTCACTCTTGCTAGTCTAGCTCAAGTTATTGTAAGTACGTTTTTGTGATATTTAGTTTATCTTTTATAATATACGGCTCGAATTAAATTCCTCCCGGAGATATCGGTGTTTTAGGATACATCTTTATTTATACATAAGTAAGGTGTGCCAAATGTGGAACGTGTACATTTTTAGAGAAAGTATATCGATATACGGGTGAGATGTAATTTTGTAGTTAAA
This sequence comes from Solenopsis invicta, assembly GCF_016802725.1. Lineage (NCBI taxonomy): Eukaryota > Metazoa > Arthropoda > Insecta > Hymenoptera > Formicidae > Solenopsis > Solenopsis invicta. The sequence continues at coordinate 11,677,247 of NC_052677.1, forward strand.
CAGCGTGACGTAAATTCAGGCGAAACGGCCAGGCTGCTGACAAACGAAATCGTCGTTGAACGTTTAATAATTTTATTAAACGTTCAATAAAATTATCGTCTTCAATAAATAGTTTTTTTTTAAATCTTTGCCATTAAAAGAAAAAAAAATTCGGAATCTTCGAATGACACGTACAAATAAATTTATGTGGACGATGAGTTGTTTTCGCGCTGTCTTTAAAATTATTACGTATAGAAAACGTAGACGTTTCGTAGACATTTTGTTATTTAGTCATTTGTAACACGTGTACATACATTTTATTTATTACAAGATATTTTTCAGCGACGTCTTTTTCACAAGAGACTATACAGGCTCTTAATACTTGGTAGCCATTAAGATTCTCTGCGATCGAATTACGAACGCGCTCTATGTATCGAAAACACGAATTCTAGTTGATTTAGCGCCGATCGATATAAAAATGACAGAAAAAAAAAGAGGAATAGCAATTCGGCGATCCTTTTGCACAGCTTTAGACGTTATATTATCTCTCGCGAGGGGAAGTTATTTCAAACTCTCCCCTCCCCCCTCCTCCACGTTGAATATAATTAAATATGTTTTCTATATTTATAAAACGCGAGTTTGTACAGCTTACGAGAAATGTAAGGAGACGGAGCGTTACGATCTGAGAAATGACTTATTGTACTGTATTGTATCTTATGACTGTAGTACCACCGTTCGTCAAAATATTAAGAAGAAATAATATATCCAATTCTGAATGTGTTCTCAGGTGGTCCTTCTTGCACGACGGATTAGCGTTAATCGTATTTAAATCAAATCTATGTTTATTTCATCGATTTCCTTGCGGAAAAAAAATTTTTTTAATTTCACACAAATTTAAAAATGCTACCAAAAAAAGGAATAAAAATAATAGAAAAGCTAGAATTGGAACATTTTTTAAATTTTTGTAAATTTTTCTATTTTTGTGTGATTCCTACAAGTTTCTCAGTAAAACTTTGTTAAACTATAATATACTATATATTTTTAAGTAGTTTACATTAACGAAAAAAAATTCTATGAATGATTATAAAGTTTTACTAAAAATAGAAATTTGTTGACATTTTTTTTTTTCGTAAAAATATTTATGAATGTTTATTTTTTTGTAAAAATTTTTTTTCTCAGATATATGTATTTAACTACTAAAATTAACAACAGTCCCAATTCTAGCATTTCGGCGTAGACTTTTCTGGAATTTTTCTGCCAAGGTCATGGCGGAGATTCTTTTAATTATCATAATTCATGGCCCGATGTTAGCGTGTTTCTATCGTCATTCTGTCCTCGTTTCATATTTAATGAAGCGACAGAGATAAAAGGAGGAAAAAGCGTGCCGAGACACGTTTGTAAGCGCGCCCCGAATACACGGACCTATATGTTTACGTTACGTGTTTGCACCCCTTTCCTTTATTTAATTATTCGTCGTGACACGCGAATGCGCGCGCGCGCACGGTGTGAACGCGCCCTTAAAATCATGCCGCGCGGCGGAAGGCGTGGGGGGCACGGGAGGGAGAGGAGTACGGGCGGCCAGTAGGGAAACGAAAGCGAGAACCGGGGATGATCTCGCCGCGAGCCGTGACTGGTCGGCCGATGCGCCGCCGAATAAACATCGTAGCTCACCGATAATAGCCGAAGCGCCGTAAGGTGCCGCTCGGCTCTCGGCTTGCGGGAGCGAGACAGAGCGAGAGACAGAGGCAGGCCGTGCGAACGCCATGGTGTGTGACTGGCAACGTCACTGTCGTCGTCGTCGTTGCCGTCGCCACGGCCGTCGCCGCCGCTGTTAAATTTGCGCGTCGTGGTGAGTGAGTGAGTGAGTGCAGACGGTCGAAACGTCGAGGCGGAACGCCGCACGCCGCCGCTTTTCCTCGAGGCGTCGTCGCGTACGTTCGGTCCGCGTGTGTCGTGTATACGCGCGCGCGAATCATCGCCAATTCGACCGTCAAGCAGGATCGTCGTCCGTGAACGAGTCGCCCGTCCGCCCGCGCGAGCGAGTGAGTGAGAAAGAAAAAAAAACATATATGTAAAGGCGCGAGGGACGCGCGGCGCCGCGAGTCGCCTTTTTTAAAAGTCCCGTGTGTACCTCCGCGCGCGCGACCAACAATCGTTGTCGTCGTCGTCGTCGTCGTCACCGCTCCGCTCCGCTCCAAACCGTTCCGCTTCGCGCCGCGCCGTGACGCGCGGTGTATGTGTACACGTACGAGGCCGCCGCGTGCGCGCGCGCGCCCGTCTCGCGCGTGCTACGTGGGGTGTATGTGTGTGTGTGTGTGTGTACGTGTATGCGTGTCGCGAGAGTGCCTCCGTGTTTGCGCTTCTGTGTATCGAGAAGAGAGTGCGTTACGGTTCCTACCGAGGTGAGCTTTTTAGTACGAATACTGTCGGGCCAGCGAGCGAGAGTGCGGCCCGAGACGCGGTGCGCGCGCGTTACCGGCATCTAGGATTTCGTCCGTGTCATCGTTCCTTGTGTCGTCGTCGTCGTCGTCGTCGTCACTGCCGTGGTGTGTGCACATACGTCGTCGTCGTCGTCGTCGTGTACCGTCGTCTGTCCTCGTCGTCTGTCCTCGTCGTCCTGTCCCCCGTCGTCGCCCTGCCTGTCTCTCAGTGTCGCAGCTAACGACCCGGTGCATCGTGACCGCGGTGAGCCGCGGCCTCCCCGGGTGGCTCGCGGTGGCTCCCGTCGCGAAAGAGTGCGCCATGCGAGAGAGGGATAAATCGGTGACTGGCAGGCGGCGGCCATCTTCCAGATGAGTTTTTCCTCCTTTCTTCCGATAAACGAAGCGCGCTATGCCGTGAGAGAAAAGGACGGCGAAGGCGAGAGATCGTAAGAGGGACCGCGATTGTGACAAAAGCGAGAGAGAGAGAGAGAGAAAAAGAGGGAGCGAGACACAGGAAAGGAAGGTGCGCAAGAGAGAGAGAGCGAGAGGTCAGGCGATTATCCGCGTCTATTATCATATCATATGCGACGAGAGATGCGGTGAACGGCGCGGCGGTGTGAGTCGCGAAATTTCACGAACGCGTGTCGCCGTTTCGACCAGCCTTCGCTCGCTCGCGCGAGCGGCGGAGAGAGAGAGAGAGAGACACGAGAGAACGTATTAGGAAGTGCGCCGCTCGCCGCGCGTACAGGAGAGAGAAGGAAGGAGGAGAGGCGAAGGGAGCACGGCACGGCGAACCAGAGCGGAAGACGGAGGGAGAGAGAGACAGACGTACCGCGTGCGGGGGAAGAAAAACGGAAGCGGTGCCGAGTGAAAAGAACACGGAGAGGCCTGACCCCCTATCGCTGCGCGTTTTCTTCTTCGTAATCGCGTCGGTAATTCGCGAGAGCGCGAGAGACCGGCGGCGACCGGAACGAGGGAGGAGCAAAGAAGAGAAGTACATACATAAGAGGAGTTGGAGAGAGAAAAAAACAAGTGAGTCGCGCGCGCCTTTATCGTCGTCATCGTCATCGTCATCATCGTCGTCGTCGTCGTTGGGACGTCGTCTCTTCCTGCGATCTCGAGGAGTGCGTTGTCGGAGCGGTGAATCGATTACTCCGCCGTGTGTAACCTCCAAGTCTCCGGCTGGACGTCGCGAGGAGAGACTGGGAGGCGGCCGAGAGGGAGGAGGGAGGGCGGGAGGAAGGCAGCAGGCGAGCACAGGCAGGCGGCAGGCCTCGACGACCCGAGCCATCGCCTTGTCGTCGTCGTCGTCGTTGCTGCTGCCGTTGTTGTCGCCTCGCCTCGCCTCGTCCCGTCCCATCCCATCCCACCTCGTCTCGCCTCGCCTCGCCTCGCCTCGCCTCGCCTCGTCTCGCCTCGTCTCGTCTCTCACGTTCGGTTCTCTCGCACGTCTACTACCACGCAAACTGAACCGTTTTTCGAGAGCGGGTTGTAGAGCCGCCCGTCAGCGACATCGGCGCTCGGAGAAGCCAATCGCGCTCGCGTTCGCTACGGATCCCGAATTACGAGGTTTGGTCTTGGACCTCGGGATCGGGAATCGATCGGCAGAATTAACGAAACTGTCGTCGCGTGTCCGCCGCCGCACCGTTTCGATCGAGCCGTTTTGCCCTTGCTCTTTGGCCAAAGCCGGCGCCTACGCGGTCGGTATTGTTGCGCTGTAATTTTGTCGACGCGCCGATATCGGGACCAATAAAGGGGTCGCGGGACGAGAGCTCATTCCGTAAGAGTAACGCGTCGCGTCGTCCTTTCCGTGGGATCGTATACCCTCTCGCGTATTTCACGAGCGCCCCTCCGTTTCAAAGTTCACTTCAGCGGGGCACGGCCCGCAGGTAAAGAAAAGGAGTCGTAATTATCGGCGATCAACGCCATCTTTAAGATTTCGAATGGGGATCCCTCCGTTGTCCGATTGAAGCGACTGTTACGTCCCGGCACGCGATAGAGACTCGCTCGAATCGATTGAGCGCGATATCGCGCGCTGCCGCGATCCGCCGCGCACTTCGGGCTTCAAGTTTTCCTCGAGCGATCCTCGAAAAGCTGCCGGCGCCCTTGATTTGCATCGCCACGTAACCTCTACTCGCCGGTCTACCCTAGGGGGGTGCTGTTACGAGAAAAATTGTACCAAAAGGGTTCTCGAATCTCCAGAAATCCTCTAGATTGTAGCCAATCTGCGCGCTTGAAAAATTTGTCGCACGACAAATGCGATGGTGCCTAAAGGTCGTTATCACATTTGCCGTACGACAAATCTTTTAAGCGCGTTGGTCGACTGCAAAACAGAGATTCACGAGTCTCTAGAAGTCTTCTCCCCTGCAGCCAATCAACACGCTTGAAAAAGTTTTCGTACGACGAGTGTAATAGAGGCTGAGGGTGCTATTACACGTGTCGTACGACAAATTTTTGAAGCGTATCGATTGGCTGCGGAATAGAAAATTTCTCGAGTCCCTAGAAATTTTTTATTCTGCAGCCAATCGACACGCTTAAAAAATTTGTTGTACGACACGTGTAATACCGGCCTGATATTACATCTGTCATACGACAAATCTTATTAAGCGTTCCGATTGGCTACAGAATAGAGAAGTTTTTAAATTTGCAAAAATGCTCTGCGTCACCGCCAATCAGTAATGCCGATAAACTTTCGAACGTTATTGATTGGCTGTGAGATAGAGCATTTCTGCAAATTTGAAAATTGCTTTATTCCACAGCCAGTCGTAACGATTAAAGAATTTGTCGCGCAATATATGAAATATCAGGCTGATAGTACCCTGAGGTCGTGTGAGAAATCTATTAAGCGTATCGATCGATTGCAAAATAGAGTTCTCGAGTCTCTCTAGAAACTTAACCTGCAGCCTTGAAAAATTTTTCATACGACATTGTGTAATGGCACCATTGGAATTTCGTTCGCAGGGACGAGTCGACAAGCATCGTCCTTTTCTCTTGCATTCATTTTTGCTAATGTAGATCAATTCTGACCACAACTAACTTTTCAGCTTTCTTTAATTCCAAGAGTTAAAAAAAGATAACAAGTAAGTTAAACGCTGATTTACATTGGTGAAAATGAGCGTAAATCTTTCAAGGCGGAAGGACACATCTCTCTCGCTCTTCGAAAAGAGAGAAAGAAGATACGCTAAGAAGATACTTAAAAAATTACTTATCGGATATAAATTCATTTTATTGAAATCTTATTTAAATACGGGCGAAATAAAATTTTATTCTTAGTGAACAAATCAATTAATGAAAATAATGAGATATATTTCACAGAAATGTATGTTTAATCGTCGCAATCAATTTTTTTCACACTTAATAAATATCGGAGAAAACGTCATTTAGTAACGTTTGCCTTTTACTATCTTGACTTTCGTTTCTCAGTGTAGAAAGAGCGTATCGCGACGTAGAAAATGCTTATGTACAACGAAGAGTACATTACGCACGCGTTACTTTTTTTTTTTTAAGAATTTAAATTTCGCGCTCGCGCATTCCGGACGGATCCCTGATTTATCATGCCGCCATTATGCGCATTGCTGCACCTGGTAGTATATATACTCTTACGTCGCGGCACGTCAGCCTTCTACGTTCGTCCCCTCCGCGCTCCCCCTTTTCCCCCGCGCCGGTCTCTCGGCTTTCCTTCCGATATTACGGCGGGTGAGCGAGCGCACACGGAGAAATTATTCCCGAAGTGAAAATCTCGCACGTTATTCGGGCCCCGCGCTCGCGCGGATAAAGATACGTATTCTCGAGAACGCGCAAAGTGGCGCGCGTCGATTCGTCGGCCGTCGATCATCGACTCTCTTCTCCCGGGTCCCATTCGCGGGCTCTTCGCACTACTCCCTCGTATACGATTCCTCGGACGGCGCTCGAACGACGGACATTGTCCGTCGCGATGAATGCAAAACGCGCGGATGAGCTTCGTACAGACGCTGCTCCGCGGCCGGTGTTGCCGTTTCTATCGCAATTGTAGCAGGAGGGAATTTTTTTTTTTTTTACATTTTTATTATTTATTTTAATACGCCCTGAGAAATCCTTAAAGGTAAGAGATTCTTGAAAATGCTATCGATTCAAGGTATATCCTGTAATGTTTTCAAATGTAATCGAAAAATACAATGGTAATGGAAAACGGTAACGCTGCCGGAGTCCGCGCGACTACGTGACTAATTCGAGGGGCGATCGATTCGCCGCCGCGCGTTAAGACGATCGATCTCGTGCGACCAAAATCGATTTTCTTCCGAGAACGACGACGACGACAACGACGACGACGAGGGCGATTACGACGACGACAGCCACGACGACGACGACGACGACGACAGCCACGACGACGACGACGACGACGACAACGACGCGGTATCGCGTAAGATAACGGTGCTCTCTCGTAGTCGCGTAGTGCGGCATGCGCACGTGTTCCTCTCGAGTCGAACGAAGTTGAGCGAGTTCGTCGCGCGAGCGAGTCCCGGAAATCGCCGGGGATCTCGCTGATCGGCGATCGTTCGTTCGTTCGTTCGCTCACTCGCCCGTTCGTTCGTTCGAGAGGGGGCTCGCGGCGCATCGTCGAACGAGCATCGAAGAGCAGCGCGGCTCGGGAAGAGGCGCAGTTCCGGCGCAGTTCTGTAGACGCGTGCGATCGTGCTGTTACAGAGGGGAGAGATCCAACTGTCGGGCGGAAAGCGGCGCCCCTCCAGCCCCCGCCCCCCCTCCGCGGGTGGCCGGGCATCAGCAGCAAGCAGCGATCGTGAGTGTGAGCGCGAAAACCTTGCGGATGGTCTTCGCGGTGCGGCCCACCCGGTACATCTCGCGATCGAGAGTGTGTAGTGTGTGAGATCAATAATGAGACAGGTGCTCTCATTGGTGTAAAACGATGCGGCGGAGCTGAGAGTTTTGTTCTTCTGGGCGGCACTGGGGCTCATGAAAAGTGTATCCGGCGCGCGTAACGACGCCGCCGCTGCCGTCAAAGACCAACGTGCCGCGAGGACATTCGAGCGAGTTGGATCAGTGTAATTATAATGTAGTGCCAACTCTGCAGATGGATAAACAGGGATGACTGATAATTGCTGGAACTCTGGTGGTGGTAAGTGTCCAACGACCACAACGTACGATCACGTACGCGCACACGCGAACGCACACGCATGCCTTCTCTCCTTAGCTCGCCGTTTCACTCTATTTTTAACCCTTTCACCGCTTAGCTCGGATTAACGAAAGTGCACGTTGGAACGCGGGCTCGGCGAGATCCTACGGACGATCGAGAGCGACTCGCCGCGGCGACGGGATCACCCCGTGTACGCACGCTCGCTCGCTCGAGGATTTCGGGACGCCCGGTGTATGAAAATACGGATGTTATTTCGGTCTTATAATACACCGAGATTAGATAAGTAACGCGAGGATAAATCAACCACGGCGGCCGGCGCGGCGAACACACCGTCGTCGGTCTGCCCGCTCAATTACACTTATGTATGTATGTGCGTTACAAGACGCGAGGAGCAGCATTAGTGCCACTTCGACAACCGCAAAAACTTATTTTGTACCGACCGCGCCGCGCGCCGCCGCCGCCGCCGCCTCCGCCGCCGCCCCGCCGCCGCCGCCGCCGCCGCCCGTCGGCTCGGCTCCGCTCGGCTCGGCGCGCGGCGTAAGCTGTTAGCAGTAACTTTTTATTCACCTTGCGCGCAAAAATACGCCGGGAGATACGTAAATAGCCTTGAGAACGTTCGTAGGCGATAGGAGGATGCCGCGCTGTTTTGAAATCTTTCGTTATTGCAAAAATTAAAGGCGATAACGGCTTCTTCTGCGCCGGGGAGATTTCGCGAGGAGATCGTAAGCGCGATCTCGCCACGCTAAATTCTCGCGAGACGTCGTTTCTTATTATTTTCCGCCGATCTCCGCTCGCTCGTGTATCATCGTCCCTCCGCCGGCTTTATTACTCGGTTTACTCAGTTCCGCAAACCTCCCCGCCGCGCCGACATCTCTCGCAGCATTCACTGAGATATAATATTGAAGGTCTCAGTTGACCCTTGTTCGGGCTACACGCTATCTTTCAAACAATTGTCGCGAGTTCGTTGAGATAAGGATCCGCGACAGATTCAATGAATCATGAGTTTGTCATTTTGCGTAGCCGAGTGTTCCACACGGAGAGAGAGAGAGAGAGAGAGAGAGAGAGCTTTTTCCCCCCTCGTGTGGAAATAGGAATCCCCGCTAATTGTAAGTCTCGCAAGCCGTGCGGCAACTTTCCGATAACTTTCCGATAACGCGTTGCACGTTAACCGATTCTAGTGCGTTCCGTTTTACCGCAGAGGAGAAAATGCGCGTATGATATATCCACGTTGAAAAAAAAAAAGTTTCTTTCGATCAAATCATTTCCTTTCATTTAAATAGAATTCAAGTTAGTAGAAAATGATTTGCCTAATTAACTTGGAAAATATTTTTTTTTAATCGAGGAAACGATAAGATATTAGAAAAAAATGTTTACTTCAAAATTAAAGATTTCTCTTTTTTTGCGAGGAGAAAATGTACGTATATCCATTGAAAAAGAAATTTCTTCCAATCAAATCATTTCCTTTCATTTAAATAAAATTCTAGTTAGTCTAAAATAATTTTGTTTTCAAACTTGGGAAATATATTTTGTTTTAATCGTGGAAACGCGAAAAGATATTAGAAAAACACATTTGTTTGAAAATAAATTTTTTTCTCGGCGCACGTACGATATAAGCAAAGGAAAGACACACTCGGTTGGAAACAAAGTATATTTATTTCTACAGAGAGAGACTACGCGCTTGTGTGTAGGAATGCGATGACTATCGTGCAGTATGCGAACCGCTGCATCCCGCGTTGCGTAAAGTTGCACTCGCCCGTCCATTGATCGCGATGAAACGCGATGGCTCTTCTCGTTTTTATCGCGGTACGCGACGCACTGTTAAATTCGTAGTGCCGAATTCTGCCCAATTCGAGTTGTTTTTAAACATTCTTATAGGTCGGCATTGCTCCAATTTAATACGTCGTTGATTTAAACTAGAACGAGTGAAATTAAACGAGTTAACTTATTGTTAAATCAACTAAAACCAAATATTAATAAAAATGTTAAATTTGGTAGTGAACTTATCCTGTTTTTCAACTGAGAATTGCGAATCGTAGACAATAATATTATTGGAAATTTAAATAATTTGGTGATATTTTAAATAGTTATAGGAATTTGTTAAGTAATTGATGTTTCACGTTAGGATATACCTAGTGAATTAAAGTTTTATATATTGTTTCAAAATTATTTTAATAGAGTGAATAATTGGTAAATTTAAAATGAATTATAATTCAAATCAAAATGTAGAATTATTTTTCAAAACAATAATATATTTTGCGCACCTGCGCCGTACTCGCATTGGCCTTAGTAAATTAAATTATTGTTAAATTTGACACAAATTTAATTTATTACGTACTAGGTGTATACGTTAATACTTGCTTTAAACTAAGCGATTTAACTACTGAAATAAATTAGATGAGGTTGCTCTTTTAACAATATATTTTGTGTTAAAATAATAAATTCCGACACGCGTAGAAGTGAAAAGTAAATGTCATTTAACTCAAGGAATTGGTTTAAATTTCACTCTTTAATATTCAACAGCACGCAGAGAAAAAGATTTCATTGGAATTAATATTCCCATTTATTTGACCTTCGTTGAAACAACATATGTTTATACCAAACATTAACAGTTTGAATATTGTTTCGTTCAAACAACATCTGTTATTTGACAAAAATAATACTATTATTAGTCGTGCTTATTGATTCAAACATTGATTTGTTTGGACCATTCCTAATAAATATGTTTGGATACAATGAAATTTATTAGGTCCAAAGAAATCGTTTTCTCCGCGAGTGCAGAGCTAGATAATAAGCTCGCGGGGGTAATAAGGATTCCCCGTGAAAAATCGCGTCTAATTAGTCATCCCCGTGCAAATGTCGCGGATAGAAGGTATCGCAACGACAGAGACTCTCCCCGACAACCTCCTCTGTCACGTTTCGGCATTGTCCGGCGAACAACAATAAGTGGATCGACCCGCAGCATCGCGCAGCGTCGCTGCCGGCGGGGAGACGACCCTATCGTCCGATGTATACGGATGGCACACTTTTTCGGAGGATGCGAGAGACGATTCGGCCGGCGCGGCGCGCGCGAGTAATGCAATTCGCCGCGTAGAAGCGCTCGCGAAATATCCTGAGCGACGTCTCACATTGTTGCTAGCGCCTCGCTTTCTCCGCGCCTTTTGTAGAACGAATGAAATTCCAGCCGTTGCCGTGTCGTGACACTTCTCCGCGATGTAAACGTCGCGTCATGCAAGAGGCCGAAGGTGCCGAAGGTTCGCGCTGCTCGCGCGTACGTAAGGATGGGGGGGACGGATAAAATCTTGGCGAAATTGAAATTCGGGAAGTGCCAGTGCGCGCGTTGTATCCGCGATAATGAGCCGCCGAGTAGCGTCGTGCAATTTTGGAGCGACGAAATCGAAGTGTCCCTAAGATTCGTCGCGCGACGTTACACGCGCGCTGTGTCGTAAATGCGCATTGTTTTGGATTGCGCAATTAAATCTGCGCCTCGACGAACCGCGTCTATCTCTCCTTACTTACGGCGAACCCCGCTCGCCTATCCCAGGCGCTACGAATAAAATAGCCTTGCCCCCGTTTTACATGAAAATTGTGGCCGACGACGAGTTCAATGACTGCGCTACTGCACTCGCGCGCGCGAGCGAGCGCGCTTCGCGCGTTCACTCCGCTCGGATTTATTGAGCGGCCAGATGCGTTCCGGCTGCCCCCCCCTCTCCCCCTTTCCTCTTTCCCTCCACCGCCCCCGGTCCAAGTGGCATTAATTGTCGCATGCCGCGTTCAATCAATTTTCCCATCACTTTCTCAATTTTCCCGTCGAACCTGAGAGCGCGCGAAATATTACCTGGCGATCCGATTGCAGAAACGGAAAGATCGTTAAATATCGACGTACAAAACAACGTTGCGCCGTTTGGTAACGCGCAGCGGCCGGTCACGCATCGTGAACGTGTATAATGTCTTTAACGGATTGCAGTGATTCTCGAAAGTAACGGCGAGCAGTGCGACTCATTCAGTCGTGTATACACGCGTTGATAATAGAACGAGAGAGAGAGAGAGAGGGATGATAGTTCCCGGTAGTCCGATCTATGAAAACTAAAGCTGTTATACACGTTAAGTGAATCTTGCGCTGGCTTCGCGTCGTCTCCCCGCAGGAAAAAAATTTAGTATCGAACCAACAATCATTGTCTCATGTATACATGGAAGAGTATAAAATCTTGAAGGTGATAATCTTAAACAGACAACTTGTTTACATGAAACGAAATTCGTGTAAGAAATACATTTCTTCATATAAGTATGTAAATTAAACATGCATCAATTAAAATTCAAGTATCTTATGTATTTAAATTAAATACATAAATGCTTGAACTGAGGAATATTAATCGAGTTGAAAAATTTAACTACAAGTCAATTTAACTACAATACTTTTTTTTTCTTCTCAGTGTGTGCATAAGTAAGAGTATAAAATCTTTTTGAAAGAATTTTACAATTTTAAACAGACATAATTTGTTTGCGTGAAGAAACAAAATTCTTCATAAGCATGAGCTATGTGAGAATGTCATTGTTGATTTAATAATAATTTTTTTCTGTACCGGTTTTATAATTATGTTTGTTTAAGATTATCAAATTTTTTCGAAATTTTATACTTTTACACATGTATGAAAAAATGATTGTTGAATTGATACTACACCCAGAATAAGTTGGAATTGATGAAACTGTTTCTTTAACTTGGTATGTTTTTAAGTTGAAGTGGGAATACCTTTGAGGAAAATAAAAATTTATTTGATTTCAAGAGATGTTATTTAGCTTTTCTTAAAGTAAGTAAATTTTGTTTAAATTATATTTCTTTAATTTAAACATAATTTTTTTTAATTTAAAGGGAGCGCTGATAAAAATATAAGAAATAATTTACTTGTTCTCGTTCAAAAAATGTATTTCTTACATTTAATAAAAGAGATTTGTGTTACACAACCAAATTATTTCTTTAATTCTAATAAAAGGAACAATCAAAAAATGTTGTCAAATCAAAGAAACTTTTCTTTAATTCGCACAGCAATGCACAAGTTTCTTTGATTCAAACGAATATTTTTTGACTCGAAGAAACTTTTCTCTGGGTGCAATTTTTTTTCTGTGTTGCTAATCAGTGAATTTCTCGAGATTAGTTGCACTGAAAAAAAATAGTTTATAATTAAGAAAATATATTTATTTTAACGTCATTTGCTTGATTTAAAGAAAAATTTTCCAAGTTTAAAATTGAATTATTTTATGCTAATTAATATTTATTTAAATCAATAAAATGTTTTTAAAATATGTCTTATTCAAACATAAAAAAACTTTTTTTTTTTAGAGTACTTGCTACAGATTCTCGTTGTGAAAATTAAAAAAAAAGAAACGCGCGCTCAATAGACTTGGACGGATTTAAACTCGGCGAACATTTTTTTTCCGAGAAACTACGTCCCGAGAATGATTAACTAACTCTATAGGGTGATACTTTTTTTCCAACAATAGTTTTATCTACGACGTGAATAATAAAGATGGAAAGACACGCGACGCGCGAGTTGGTTTAACGAATTATCCGTTATTTGTGTCGTCGGCCGTCGATTCGACTAATTTTACGAGACGCGGGACAAGAGGACGCGGAGGTTTATCCGCAGAGGAGAGGATCGACGCTAGTTAAATCCAATCCGTTTGATCGAAATAGATAATGCCCGGCACATAACTTCGTCCCGCAAACGCTAATTATAGCACTCGGATTGCGCCGTTTACGACCGGTGGGATGTCCAGTTTATTGCGCGCGCGGTAATCATCGGCAGCTTCGTCGCAGTTACGATGCGGTGGATGCGTCGTCGAAGCGTCGATAATTGTATAATTCCGAAGGCGGCGTATGTCCGCCCATCCGAATTTTCTGCCTCCATGAGAATACGGAAACGCCGAAACTTCGTCGTCGAGGACGACGTCGCCGCTTACTTCCGTACATTCTTCTCTCGCTCAAAGACAAACCCTTTCGCAATGCAGTCACAAAAGTTAATTAGTATCAAATCAACAATTCATTGTTTCATACATAAGCGAGAATATAAAATCTTCTAGGTAGATTTTATCATCTTAAATCGACATAATTTGTTTACATGAAGAAATTTTGTTTCCTCAACAATGGATTGTTGATTTAATATTAATTTTTTACTGTGGTCGTACAGAAAAATATTAGTATCAAATCAACCATCGAATCTTCATTGAGAATATGATTGTTGATTTGCGAAAAAAAAGTTGTGGGTTTGATTAAATTTTTTAACTTTATTAAATTTCTTATCAATTAATGTCAATTATATAAGTATATAATTCAAGTATTTAAGTTAAATATATAAATGTTTAAATTAAAATTCAAGTGTTTTACGCATTTGAATTAAATACATAAATACTTGAACTGAAGAATTTAATCAAATTGAAAAATTTAGTCAATTTAACTTTTTTTTCTCAGTGTGTGTAAGCAAGAGTACAAAATCTTCTTGAAAGAATTTATAATCTTAAACAGACATAATTTGCTATGAAGAAATTTTGTTTATGTGAGCAAATTATGTCCGTTTAAGATCATAAATTCCTTCAAGATTTTATATTCTTGCTTATATATGAAACAATGAATTGTCGATTTAATACTAATTTTTTTTTCTCTGATTGAACAGAAAAAAAATCAGTGTCAAATCATCAATCATATTCTCATGCACTGAGAACACGATTGTTAATTTGAGAACAAAAATTGTCAACTCGACTACATTTTTCAACTTGATTGAATTTCTCTAGTTCCAGTATTTAAGTTAAATATATAAATGCTTAAATAAAAAGTCAAATTTATGTATTTGATGTACTCGGGTTAAATACATAAATACTTGAATCGAACAAATTTAATCAAGTTGAAAAATTTAGTCAATTTGATAACTTTTTGTTTCTCCATGTGTATAAGCTGCAAGAGTACGAAATCTTCTTGAAAGAAACAAAATTCTTCACGTAAGCAACTTACATCTGTTTAAAACGATCAAACTCTTTCAAGATTTTATACTTTTGCTCATATACAAGAATATAATCGTTGATTTGATAATTTTTTTTTTCGTGCGGCTTTCAAGTTGCAGCTCTCGAATCAACGCAAAGAAACGGACAGCGATCGCGATCCTTGCCGAGGAATCAATTTTGAATTTTCATCTCCACGTGCGCCAGCGACGATCTTCTTACGACTGCGTGGCGTATAATAGCGCCATCCGGTATTTAATATCGGATATCTGCCGGAAATCTGTGCGATAGTCCGTTTCTCTTCGCGTTTTTTCCGCACGGCTAACCCTTGCTTAATCTCTCTTTTCTATATTTTCTCCCCTTTTTTTCGTCTTCCTCGCCCCCTTTCGATTCTTTTGTTCTAATACATCGCATCGATTTCACGATACATTAGAGTCAATTGAGAGAAGCTTTCAGAGTTTCACATCGCTCGTTATCCGCGATCGACTCTTTGTTTGTAGATCGCGTTGTACGCTTCTCGATCCTTATCGCAAATTCTTCATTCCTTTTTCTACCGGCGGCCATGGGCGAGAGGTCGAAGTGTAATTCGCTGTGACTTGTTGTTCCAGGCGCTGGCGTCAAGATGGAGCACTTTCAGGCCACCCTGGACCCAAGGAAGCAGGAGTTATTGGAGGCCCGCTTTCTCGGAGCGAGGGTGAGCTGCCTACAGCGCACACGCGTCCTTTCTCTTCTTAGTCCCTTATACAAAGATATTTCTCCTTTGCCGTCGTCTTGCAAACGTTCATGTAAAAAGGGGGGAGGGAAAAAAAAAACTCGAGACGTCGTGGCGAAACAAAGACGTTAAGCGATGACAAAGCGTCGGACGACATTCGCCTAGAAGATTATCGCTCAACCTATCGATACACTTTATCGGCTTTATCGACTTCGTACCGCTGAAACGAGTAATTAGCTCATGATCGCAGTAGTTGCCGCATGTCGGCTAAGCGACTTGCATTTCGTCCGCAAATTTTCCACTTATCGCTTTATCACGTGCTCGGGGGCCGGCAGGCAGCAACGTCGTACACATCGCCGTCGACCTTTATCTCATGACGAAACCGCGACGTTCGAATTGTCACGCACGTCGCCGCAACTTCGCGCGATCGCTCTTCTCGCTCTGCCCATCACCCGGAGAGCCCTCCGAGACGGCCCTTACTGTTGACGTACCCCGGTAAGCGAGGCAGAAAATCGGCCATCGGAGCTCGCCGCAGCTCCGATCCGTCCGATGAAATCCGACGATCGTATTATGTCACTGGCGTAGAGCCAATAAACGCTGGAGTCGTCGTCGGGTCCGGCAGGTACTCATTACGGAACGAAACGAGTCTCTCGCGCGCGCGCGCGCGTAATAAAAGGAGACGTTCGGCGTTCGTTCGAGATTTTACGAACCGGCATTCGTCGCTCCGCGACGTCTCGTCATTCATTTTCTTCTTTCTCTTTACGATTCATCTGCAGCGGCATCCGAGTGTGAACGCGAAGCGTTTTCCGCGAGCCCATCTCCCCTACGTGACTATGTACCGCAACGAGACAGCCAGCAGGCAGGCACAACGCCGTATCTAATACGTCGAGATACCGTTATTTTTTTTTTTTTTTTTTCCCCCAGAAGGAAAAGTATCGGAGCGACGTATAATAAAGTGGCAGATTCGAGACCGATGTAAATGGCGGGCGCCGCCGCGCGCGAGCCAGAACGTCGATGTGTCGGTGCGCAAACATTTCTTTTGTTCAAACAACGCGGAATAATTGAATGTGAAAGAGTAATTGCAACGGTCTGATGATGACCAAAATGAACGATCGAAACGTCCGGGGCGAAAAATTTGTTTGAATAAAAGAATTGTTTACGCTGAGCAGCATATTGGTGCGTTTTAGCGGAGCGCGTGCCGACCCCATGCAGCTTACATCGATACCTACATTAATAACTATATATTTCACGTTTATTCGATAACGAACGTGCGAATGCAACGTTAAATTTAAGCAAAATATCCGGCCGCGATGAATTTTACAGCTGTACACGGTGGCCGTTCGCTCTCGCGCGCGAGGGATCGATCCGCGATCACGCATTACGATTCTAGTTCTTTTCTACCGGCGAAGAGAGACGACGACTCGCATTTCTCGTACACGTCGACTCTATTTTCGGCAAATTACGACATCACGGATATACCAAGTGTCCCGAACGAATAGGCTTTGACGCGAGAAGCTCGGCGTCTGTCGTCTCGCTGATGTACCCGCGGCCGCAATTCCGCGTTAATTTGGTATGCGGGATTACGGTATTTTCTCGAGCGTCGTTTCAGGAGAGCCTATAAAGCTCGCTTCTTCGAAATTCTACCTCCTCCCGAGACACATCCTGTATAGAGGGGGATATATTACACACTCGGCGTAAGAAGCTCGCTCCGTTCGCGTATAATGTAATATTTACAACAACCCGCCTATATCGATCGTATACTTGCATTTATTCAGACATTTAGTATCCGTGTCTACTCGATGACGTAACGTCGACAAAGAGTATCGACGAGCGAGTGTCATTCCCGTAGAAACAGAGACAGGGGGGAGCGAGTGAGCGAGCGAGCGAATGAATTGTATACCGCTGCTGGCGGCGTTATTAAAGACACGGGCAGTACGTACACCCGCTTCGTCTGATATCTTCACGTTTGGAACGCTCAGGCAACGATCGTGATTGGCTCTTATATGTATATTCTGGATTTCTAAATCAGGTATATCACCTGAAGAAAATTATAATAATACTCGGTGTCCCAGAAATGGAATCGGTGGGATCGATGGGAATTAAACGTGTATATATAACCACTGGTAGAATAATAAACATAGCTATAGCGGGAATATTCATAGATACGCGGTACACCGATCTGACATCGAGTCTGAATGCATGAAAGATGAAGAACGAAAGACAAGTCGAAAGGTACGCGGGTTGAGCTAGCGAATCCGTCGTCCGCGACACCCTGTATACGTCCGATCAACCAACCGACCGACCGACCGACCAACCAACCAACCAACCAACCAACCGACAGACCGACAGACAGTCAGATAGACAGACAAACTGGCGACGTTGCCGGGTCACTCGCGTTCGCGTGTAAGATCCGTACGCGAAGTAGTAACGCATGCATTTTGCATCCGTCACAACCGCGTCGTATCGCGTCGCGTTCCGGCTCCTCTCGTCCGTCGCTCGCCGAGAGGAGAAACGGAGAGACGAGGGGGGGGGGGGAAGCAGCGGTCGCTCGTTTTATTATCATTGCATCGCATCCGAAGAGCAGCGGCGCGGCCGCCACGAAAAGGTGTGGCCAATCGCGGCGCGCCGTACGATCGGCCCGCGTGCTGCTATCGGAAGCACACACAGCGGAGGCCTGGGGTCGTGCGCGACGACGTCACGTGGCGCTCTCACTTAGAGCACGGCAGTCAAGTGCGCGAGCCCGACGCGCTCTCGCGCGCCCGCCGAGCCGCGAGAGCGAGGAGGGGTGGAGAGTGGGAGGGAGGGAGCGCGCTTCGCGCTTAAGGGTGCTCTCACATGGTCGCCGACGTCACGGCCAATTCTCTCTTTCTCTCTCCCTTTCTCACTATTACCAACTGTGTTTGTTACTACCACGTCCGTTCCCTTTCTTAGTCGCACTTTGCGTATGATTCTCCACGATCGTCGTCGTCGTCGTCGTCGTCGTTGTCGTCGTCGTTCCTTCCTCCCTTTCCGATCCGACGTCTAATTTTATTCGCGGTTAGGAAGGATCGCGACGTGACACAAAGCATCAACGACGATATCCACGCCCGTGAGGGCCGCTTAATACGTTTAAAGCGCACCTCTACACCTACAACGTATCGACGCGCCTGCACTCGAGGCGATATTACTCAGATATAACTTTGCTCGCAGGTAACTCGACTTGCCCAGGGTCGCCATCGACCTCTTTCGCGTCGGGATAAACCAAACGCCCGGAATCACTTTCGCAGTAATACGCGAGACGCAGGCCCGGATTTACGGAGATACGTGTGCATGTGTGAAAGATATAACAGCGGACTATCTCGGCTCCGCTCCCTTACGGACGTTTCGTCATCCTCGAAACGCTGGAAACAGCGGGTGATCCTTCGTTCTCTTTGTTCATCGCCCGTCCTTTTTCGTCCTTTTCACCGAAGGACGACGCGGGATATGCGTGCGCGCATAAACGCAGTTTCACCTACACCCACGCGACTGCGCGATGATGCAGCATGCACCGACGTGCGACCGAGAGACTTCGCGATTCGAGCTTCTTGCATTGCTTTAGGAATGTTACGGCTTCTTGCGTCGTGGCAAGACGTGGCGAGATTTGCCCTTGTTCTCGAACTTTGAGACGAAACTGCGTATCTCGAGAGATCGTTTCGATTATATTAATCATCCGCGAATCCATTACGGGGAAACCACGGTCTCTCTCCTTGTCAACTCGCAGTTTGTAATTAGGTAGAATAACTGTGTTTCTCATTTAAGGCGTTTCTCTCTCTCTCTCTCTCTCTCTCTCTCTCTCTCTCTCTCGGTTCGAGACCTGTTAACCGGAAGTCCAAGTTTATCGACTCGCGCTCTGTATATCGACCGTTCCTCGACTACGCGGGGAGAGAGAGAGAGAGAGAGAGAGAGAGAGAGAGAGAGAGAGAGAAATTCCGGCATCGAGCTTGTGTGCCGCCCGGCCGAAGTCCAACGGCGAAGATTTATACCTGCCCCTGCCCTGCTCGCTCGAACCGAAGTGAGACCTAAGTCGTTGCCGCCTGTCCTCTAGTCTACCGCTTGTCTACTAACCGTTTATACAACGCGGCCCCCTATTTGTAGAGACCCTAGAGGCCGCAAAGGTTTATGCTATTTATACAATGTCGAATCAAAGCTTTCGCAGCATTCCCGTTACACAATCACGCGATTGTTTTATCGCGAGACGACTCGCGGCCGTTCGTAATTGTTCTTGCGGATCTTACGTTCGCACTTAGCAAGCCGCTTGAGTTATGGCTCGTTATTCGAAAGACAGACCTCGGACGAATTGGCACTCGACGCTCTATGTCTTTAAGCATGAATAGTCGTGCAAACAACACGTTGGCAGCTTGAAATAATTATAACCTCGTGTCGTCGATGTAATCGTGACTCTTTCGTATTAATTAATTTAATCGCGCTTGTAAAGTCAGTCGCAATCGTTCCACAGCATTCGCCTGTGAGCGTTCCTCTCATCCATATCCGTCGGATCACCGTCGGATTTTCACATCTCTCGGCGCTCCGCATCTCTTTCCGGGACACCCGATGTATACGCGCGGGCACGGAAGGAATCCGTAGGTACCCGACATTTTGCAGTACTGTTCGTACCGGCGCGGCGACGGGCATAGGTAGTTTCCAAGCGCGAGCATCATCCCTTCGTTTCCCTTCCACTTGGCCCAATATTCTCATCCTTATCTAACTCATTCCTCCCGTTGCCCCTCTGCCCTTCCTCGCCACATCCGCTCACATCCGCAGCGTCTCTTGCAACCCCACCCCTATTAGTTATTTTCTCGACGAGTCTCTCGCTCTCCTCTCTTCTATTTCTCCCCCTCTCTGCCCTCCCTCCGCTTGCTCTCTCACCCTTCCCCTACTTTATCTCTCTCTCTCTCTCTCGCTCTCTCTTTCGGAGTCACCTCTGTTGGTCTCCACATCCTTCGAGGATCGATCGAGAGGAGCTCAGCACTCTGTATATATATGTATATATATCCATTTCCAACCCCTTCCCTCCCCCCCTTCTTCCCTTCAACTCCCTGTCGATTCCATTTGCCCAAAGTCCGCATAGAAACCTGCCGTTCCCCATGTAAGTTACAAGCAGTAGGTATCGTAGAAGCGCTCCGGCGTATCCTGTATCCAAACGGTCTTTAATTAACCCTTTAGATACACCGGAATCGAATCTTCTGCTCGATACTTCGCCTTAAAACAGTTGGCCTGAGCAAAAGTACGTTAGGTTACGCGTAACATAATCCCGAGGCTTTGCACTCGACAAGTATAATCGGATGTCGTAGCTTGGACGGTCAACTTCCAATAGAAATAAGGCGGACAACTCAATAAGCGTCGCGAGATCTGTGTCGAAATTCTCGATACTTGGAAATATCCAAGCGACAGGCAGCTTCGCTACTTACTTTTTTCTCCCCCCCCCTTTCCCCCGCCCCGCCCCTCCCGCCCCTCTCTCTACTCCACGGGACGTCACAACAGCCGTCAAAATGGCCGACTTAGGCCGACTATCGACTCTTGATAAGTGCTATTGTAATCCAATGAAGAGTCCTAAGTCCCGCTGATCCGCTTCGCGGTCCGTCACTGATCAATCAACTACTTTCACTCCGCTATTATGCAACGTTCAAAACTGGCGTTTCGCCACTCAGATCCACTGCTGGAGTTCTCGATCCTTAACTGGTTTGGTAGGATTCTGAATCGTAAAAAAAAAAAAAAAAAATGAATGTACACGATATTTATGTATCATTGATTTTGTTCAAGTATGTATCAAAATCAGCTCGGTTAACATGTTTCTACGCTCCATACGCCGTTCCGCTGACGAAAGGTTTTCCAAAGCGCGCGATGCACGCGAAGCCGAGGAAGGTGCCGCAGGACGCAGAAGCTGTCGTCAGGTTGGCAATGATCGAGCGAGCTTTCGCCGCACTGTGTTGCCGCTCCTTCCTCCGGCACACGGCGAGGTGCATATAGTGATATCAACGATCGGATAATAGCAGCGAGCTCGAGCTCGCATTGTATGTTTATTGCGCGAGCGAGACGAATTAAATTTGCTCGTTACATGCGACGCGCGCGCGAGCGAGCGAGCCCACAATGCGATGCTCATCGACTCGATTATATCATTGATTAAACCACTCGATCGACGACGTTTCGCTCGACGAGCTCCTCTTCCACGGAAAGAACGCGCGGCACCCGTCTCGTCCGTCCTTCCCGTTCTTCGTTCGCTCTCTCGCTACATTCGAGATTCCTCGCCATTCCAGCGTCGTTCCTCCGTTAGAGAGATCTCCAGCCGCCCGTAACCGCTCGTTCACCCTGTACATGCGATACAGTATTTAGTACGCGCGACGTATACGTAGTATACGTACCCGCTATCGATCCCGGACCTTAATAGGTATAAAGTTAGCGTCTAGAGTCGGTGTACCAGTGTGGTGGGTGTCTTCTGGCGAATGCATCCAGTAACAATATGGCGGCTCCGACCGCTCCGAGATGCGCCGGGTACAACCTGCGAATAATTTCGCTCGAGCTTCGAAAATCGATCTCACATTTTCGCGGGGCACAACGTGTCATGTCGTTCGACGGAACCGAATGATCGCGGGGAATTCGCTCTGCGTTTATACGTTCCGCGTAGATGCGAATAATTTCGAAAGTCTAGACGCGTAAACATCGTCGTTACTTTCACACGCAATCATCGATTGAAGAAACACGAACAAGTTTGCAGAGCAAATTATTAAATGTATCGTGGATTATAAACGTGATTAATTCCGCCGCGCGGAATATCACGATAATCGCTCGCTCGGCGATTTTATTAATCGACTTATCGACCGACAACGGCGAACGATGCATGCACCGCGCCGGAAATGCGGCAGTCACGCTGATTTAGGAACGCATCGGAGCTGCGCTCTCGCTAATGGGTCCGCGCCATTGCCGATTCGATCCCGCCGTAAATAAGAGATTCGGATAATAATACGCGGTCGTCGAATGCCGGTCGAATTAGCATCATCATTATCTGTTTGCTCATTAACGGTGTTAATTAACCGTCCGTGCCGTTATTAACGTACTATATCCGAAAATGCGGATTCGCGCGACCGCGCGGAACGCGAAGCGTTGCAAAAACTGCGGGACGAGAGTCCGCCGATATCTGGTGGATAATCGAAAGTTATCCACGCGGTTCCATTGTCACAATTACTTAAATTATTCCCTATGTTTAAACAGTTTCCTCCCGCGCTCGATTAAACACTCGGCGGTAGCGGCGGTCAGCGGCGGATGGGTGAATCGCGGGAGTTGGTCGCGAAATGTAAACGGGAGAAGAGTAACGATATTACAAATGTCCCGCTGGTATATTCTTATCCCGTACACTTGCACGTTTGCATCCTCTATTTATAAGCCGTGTTATGACTGCGGAACGACGAGGGAGACGCGATTTCCCTACTAATGGTCGAATCTCGCGGTTCCTTTTCATATTTTTCATTAGACGGCTGTACGGAGTATCCCTGCGTACAGCCGTTCCGCCAATCTTATCTGTGTGCCTTTCAACGTGAATTCACGTTGTGGATGTACGATTGTTGAGAACGAGTTTTTAGGCTTCTGTTTACGTTATCGCGTTCATCCGACGCGGCACGACGGCTGTAAACGCATGAGAATATCATGAGACGCGAATCATGGAAATTCGCCTTGACGCGACTCAATGCGGGTTTTCGCGGTTTACACGAAAGAATTCGCCGCAAGGTCGAAGCGGAGGCGAAACGGATGGAAGGAGCGGAAGCGAGAGGCGGAGGGCGAGACGCGGAGTGAGGTCGATGGAGGCGAAAGGGGACGAGCAGGGGTGTTATTGCGTGGTAGTGTGGTTAAACGTATTGATCCCAATCACTACGATATGTCCAGGCTCCGCTTCGCTGCGAGCACTATGGCCGGGTCATCGCCGGAAAGCGAGAGACTCCAGCCCCCGAGTGTTACATAGTTCGAGTTAAAAAGTATTTCGCGTCATGGTATCCATTTCACCTCTCTCGGTCGGTATATAGCTACGTTCAAGCGGTGATAATGAACGTTAGCTTGAATCGGACTCGAATCCCGAGTATCTTGCGAGCGACACGAGATACACGATCGCCCGACTTTGTAACAGGTCCGTTATCCGAAAATTCGTGGTGAGAGTTTCCCTTATTCATTTGCCCCCCCGGCACCGCGAGAAATCGACGATCGTTCGACGATTCATCCCCCGAGTTGGCTCCCGGTTGTTTTTTTTCCTTGCGCCTCTCCGAGGTGCGTTCGTGCCTCGAAATGGAAATCGCGGATCGATGACAAGGTGTCGCTGAAGCGAGACACGGCGACAGAACGAACGCTTACGTAATGGCCTTCGGGCGCTTTTAAGGCGTACGCAAGCACCATGCCGTGCGTCGTTCGCGATTAATCGGAGCACGCGGAGACACGTGATGTAAAAAAATCTGGCAACAGCGTGCGCGTTACCGCGGCTGTTCCCACCGCATATTCGTAATGTCGTGTCGCCCCGCGCGCGAGTTCGGCGTTACGAGCGTGAGCGTTACGCGTGCTAATTGGACCCCGTGCATTATCGAGCCACCAATCGCGAGTCTCCGTCCCTGGCTTCCATGTCTTTCTTCTTGCATCTTTTTACCCGTTTATGGTTACGTTTAATTATTTCTTTAGAGACGTAATTGCGTTGATTCCTCAGCTAAATCGGCTCTCTCTCTCTCTCTCCAAAAGCTCACGGTTTTAACAAAACATGTGTGAGCACGTGATTAAACATATCAATTATAAAAATTTTCATTTTCTACCATTTTTATCTTTATTTTCAAGCGTAATTCAGTTGATTTATTCAATTAGTATATAATTTATAAGTAATCTGAAATTGATTACCAGATTTCGTAGAAATATACATTGATTTAGTTTATTTTCATATATTGTTTTATTTTACTTTCATGGGGGATTGATGGCTGTTTTGTGAGGGAAATGAGCGCAACCCTTTCATGAACGCGCTGGAGAATTCCGTGAGAAGCTTCTGGTTTTGCGATCGATGTGACGCTCTCTCTCTGCGGCAAACCGTTGGTCGCTGAAGTTTCCCGCTGGACCAATGGGCTACCTATCCTTCGGAAGGATATTGTATACTCAGCACGATGTTTATTAATAAAATTAATAAATATTCCTGTCGCATCGCCAAATGAATTGCATATATCAGAGACATACGAAATTAACGAAAAAAAAAACATTTCTTTCTTAACAGAAATAATACATCTTGCAATGTTTTCGTTTCAAGCCGCGGTGTTCTTCTATTATAGTTACAGTTTCTTAAATCATTTTTTATATTATCACGTTTCGTTTGCTTCTATTATTGTTTCTCAAATAATGTAAAGCGTTACACGTTTCTTTTTTTGCAATCACGGAACTGCATACGTCATTTCAGACATCACATTGTTTGATTTTATTCCCTTACAAAATTCTTTTTAAATTAGATATGATCACATATATGAATAAGCGCTTGAAGGTAAATCGTAAAGGTGGAAACTGAAAGTGACATCATTATCGAAAACAATACATGCAATGGGAAAAAAGTTGTTAACTTTATTAAGTTTTTCAACTTTATTACATTTCTTCAATTCAAATATTTTATGTATTTAAGTCAAATACATAAATATTTGAATTGATAAAATTTAATCAAGTTTTAACAAGTTTTTTTTCTCGGTGTAGACATATCGCTCAGTTATTATAATGATATGATTTAAAAAAACAAATTTTTTTAGTTTAAATGTTTTAATTAAAACTTTATTAAAATTTTATGATATTATTTGTGCGATTTTGATATAATTTAACTGATTGTGGAAGAATAAAAGTATCACTAATTCCTCACTCAATGTAATAAATTCTCATTAAAATTCTCGTTTTTTTACAGACAATTAAAAATAACAATTTTTGAGTTATGACGTTGTTGTAGCAAAAGAGCGATATGAATTTTACGAGAATATCTAGCGAGCGGAAAAAAAATCCTCGTGCATACATATATATATGTATACCTATCGAAGACTCGATCGTCACGTTACATTGTCGTCACCGTCATCATCATCAGCGTCATCGTCGTCATCGTCATTGTCGGTAATGCAGAGGCACGGCGCGAGTCGATACGAGAAAACCACCCCTCTCGCGCGCGTATCCGCACGAAGTGGCGTGCATGCAATAGCGTAACACCGGTGAGAGACCAGACGGTCGGTCGACGTGCCGCCTATTTATATACACTCCGCGCCCGCCGTCCAGTCGAGCGACGACGATCGTGTCGCGTCGTCTCGCGTCGGGAGGAGCCGAAAGCACGCTCTCTCTCTCTCTCTCTTTCTTTCACTCTCTCCCTCCCTCTTGTCCGCGCCGTCAGCTGCACCTGCCGCGCACCGCCACCCGCTGGCCGTGTCTCGCCACTTGGGACGTAGCCGCCGAGGGCGACAGATCACGCCGCCTCCCGCTCCCAGCTGAGCCGCAGCATCGGGCAGTAGGATACCCCAGCTCGCGTTCGCTTACAATGATAATGATAACGGAGTATATCTGGTTCACCGTTCACAGGATCCCAGTTGCACCGGGAACCTTGGCTAATTAAGCCCGATTAGCGATTTCCTGCCCCACTCCTAATCGTTGCCCCAGTTTTGTATCGGACCGCCGCTGGCGTCGCGTTTTAATGTTTTAACGCTATCGGTTTCTGAAACGCCGATAATCTTACGGCACGATTATCACTTCGAGATCGTTACTTTTCACTTTAAAGAAATTGATTAACGGTCAGCTTATTGCCATGAGCTTGTAGTTTTGCAGAGTACGAACGGATTCCTAGATGGAATGCTGTCCAATAGATAAAACGGTTTTTCTAGAGATTTTCAAAGACTTGTAGAGAGATTTAAATTCGTCGTTACGAAGCGAAGCTTACGATGTGCCACGATTTAGTGGCTGTTTAACGGTATGCGGCGGAAGGGGGGGGAGGAGGCAGTTCCCCGATCGATTAATCACGGGAACATGCCGGGGGAAGGTACCGAAAACATACTTTTCACGGGCCGCTTGGCAATCCCCGTGCGGATACGCGGAAATCGAATGGACACTTCGACAGCTCGCTTCCGGGGGTCATCTACAGATGCTCCGATTCTTTCCGCCCGCTGCGCACTTCGCCTCGTAGGTGGAATCGACTCTGGGGACCGCGCGCGCGGGATTCTTCTTTCCTCTCTTCGTCTCTCCATCGTGTGCTCGCGTCTCTCGCTCCTCTCTTGCATCGTTTCACCCTCCCCCTCTGGTCCCCTCGGCACCCCTTCGGTTGCTCGCAACGCTCGGC
The DNA here is from genome assembly GCF_016802725.1 of Solenopsis invicta. NCBI lineage: Eukaryota > Metazoa > Arthropoda > Insecta > Hymenoptera > Formicidae > Solenopsis > Solenopsis invicta. Next base: position 11,703,796 of record NC_052677.1, read on the forward strand.
CGCTTGCTCGGTAGCGAACTCGTGCGAATTCGGCCTAATCGGGCCGTCTCGTCTGTCGGGCGAGAACGCACGAGCGCCACGCGCGATGCCGCAAGCTCTCCTTAGCCGTGGGCGTGATTGGCCGACTGAACAATGAAGCGGACGGTGGGGCAACACACACACACACACACACGCGCACACACACACATACACACGGCGCGAGAGCAACGATGGTCAAAAGGGAACGGAGGAGTCGAGATCCTCGCGAGCGAAGGTTCCCTCCCGCCGCTCCTCCCGCAGCGAAATTCATTGCGGATAATATATGCGTCGTTACCGCGTATTAATCTGTTTATCCGGGATAGAATTTTGGCACGCGGTGTGAAAATACATTCAACGCGAAGCGAAAAAGACTCGATCGGATACACTCTAGAGGGCATTCTTCAGCTGTTACACACTTCAATGCTGTTACACGTACTTCTCTCTGTTACACTCTATTTACAGGGCATGACGCTAAAGTGTAACCCCGTTCAGGGAACGACACAGATAAAAAGCATATTTAAATAATATTGATGATTCAGACTTTTAGTTAACCCCCTATGGGGGGGGGGGGATTTTGGATAAAGAAATGTTTACTAGAAAAAAGATGAATCAACATGAATGCGTTTTGTGAAGTATTTGCATATGCTATTGTATTCTCGATGCTTCTGGTGCTTCATGATGTAATCGTGATGTTGTAAATACTGTAGTTCTGGCTTACGGTTGGCAACGCTGGTGCGAACGAATTTGCGGATCGTTCCTCGCGAACCTCGTCCTTCTGCGCTCTCTCTCTCTCTCTCTCTCTCTCTCTCGCTTACTCATCGCGTTGTAGTCCTGCGAGAACACACGAGTGCTGCCGAGTTCCTCCGATTACGGGACGTGGTTGACCGAGGAGGGTGAAGGGCACTGTCCCGATGCTACACCCCTGGTAGGGTGACCTCCGTTTGTTCCCCGTTCCGCGCTTCGAAGAAACTCGATAGCCGAGGCGACTCTCGGCGGCTCTCGCTTTTCGTGATCGCGAAGACGGACGCGAGGTCCGAAACAGTACTCGCAAATATTACACGGTTGTGTGGCAAACGAATGGCACTTGAGACTCAATCTCGCACAAAATTTTTTATTCCAACGAGAACACTTTTTTGCGTTGCTTCTAATTAAAGCAACTGTTCTTTAGAAGATGCTATTTTTCCGATTGAAAGCATTTGTAAAAACATAGTCATCTTTTTTAATCTAGTCGCTGTTAACCATTGGTTATCGTCCACAGGTACTTGATTGCGTTCACAGATAACTTATCTGTTAATCATAAGATGTGTTTATCCCAGCTGGGACAAAAATCTATCGAGAAAGCGCTCGTTAAATATTGGCGTAGACCTTCAATCGACAGTCCTTCGGATGACTTCGGTAGTCCCCTTCCCAAGGATTCTCGCCTCCTTCGAAATGGATATCCCACGAAGGCGCTGCGTGACCTACAGTCTTGCAGGCAAGGGAGATTCATGCAGGCAGGCAGGCAGGCAAGCAAGCAGGAAAGCAAGCAAGCAAGCAAGTCGGTGCATGTCCCCCGTATTGATCCTTTCGATAGTAAGTGGGCACTACGCGCATTGTATGGAAGGTTTCTACATACCTACCTACCAACCTTGAGAACGCCGAATACACATGTAAGCGCCGTAGAGAAGCGACGGGCGAACCTCTTCCAGTGCCTTCTTCCTGAGAAATCTCTTCTCCCCATCGTGAGCGGTTAGTGTTTTTCCAGCCTTCCCGATGATCGTTACGGCGGCCCATCGGCTTCTCGGAACTTCGAAACTGGTATCGTTGCCTCTCTTACAGACTTTTTTTTACGAATCGCCCCGCGCAACGCGCCTCCTCGTGTCTACCGAGTGTCTCGACAGAAATTTCGGTCCTCGGCTCACGTTACTTTCGTTTAATGCGCAGATGACAATTTTGTGTTCCCCGTCAGCATTCCGATCCACGCGTCACGGACGTTGCGAGTAACGCCGCGTAACGCTTCTTGCTGGGCAAGTAGTCGTTTCTAATTGTCGATCGTATCTCTAATGACCTAACTTAAGTAGTCCTATTTAAATGAACTTTTATTTCTTATCGGACGACTCAATTTTATTTCGATACAAACGTATAATGTAACAGTCGTTAACTTTTCTCCCCTTCGGGTGTCTCGAATCTACAGAGTTCCGAACTAGATTTCGGCAAGTTGCTCGGCCGTGAAGCTGCCACCGCCGCCGCTGCCGCGTGCATAGATCGACAATGTCCGCGGACGCGTATTCTCGGATCCGCGCGTTAAGGTCCCGCAGACCACGGTGGGCTTCCCGTATAGCTGTCGGGGGGATTAATCGGCTAGGAATCCACGGAATGGAGAGCGAGGCGACGAACGGCCAATGGGCGGCCGGACGACGAGGCGAACGGACGGTGCACTCGGGAGAGATGTGCACCATGCGATGCAACGCGGTAACGGGAGACGCCCTGAGACCGCAATCTGCATTACCATCCGCTTTTACCGCCACATTGAACTTCTTTCGCCGACTGCTGATATATCGACGCCTGAGTAGTGGAGAGGCAAGACAGGGAAAATACTTGTCGCCCCTCGAGCTCCGTCTTCTTCGCTCTCTCACGCGATCTCTCATTTTCTCTCTCTCTCTCTCTCTCTCTCTCTTTCTCATTTGATCGCTCCGTCCCGCTTGCACTTTCGTCTGTGCACCGTCAACGGTACGATAGATAGGCATGCTTATCGAAATATCGATGCTGACTTTTCGATACTGAGTAGTATCTCCCGGTACTAGGGTAACACGTTATACAGTTGTCGATTCATAGAACGAATATCTTTCAACGCTCTCTCTCGTCTTGAGAATCGCTTCGCGTCCCCGGATAGATAAGCAGGTCTGAACTGTCGTCGATTGCGAGGATGGTTTGATAAAATTATTATCTTCAGCTCAAAGATCTTTAATAAAATTTGTTATGGAATTCAGCAGAATCGTGGATACCGTAAAGTTTCAGTTTGCCAAGCGGTTCGATTACTAAAATATCCCGCGTCAAAAATAAAAGATCGAAGAACTCGAGACGAGTAGAATCCGATAAAATCTTGATTGATAAAAAAAAAGTTACTAATTATAGAAGTGTTTTTCACGAGGGAAAAGAGGCGTGTTTTTAAATAATCAATCTGAATAATTCCGCGAGTACGATATGCGTGTTAAGTGTTCTTCGACTTGTGGTCATGCCAATGACGCGAAGAAAAGACGCGCATTTGCATAAGCGAGGTATCATTTGCATAAGCGAGGTATCTGGGATTCTGTTGAGCCACGGGATACGACACGCTGGTCTCGTGCGTCCTCGTGACACGAAGGGAACAAAGGTTTACCGCACGAAACTGGCGTTCATTTACCGACAGCCAATTTGACACGGGCAAAACTCGGTTAAACTTTAAGCCGTCGCCGCGTCTTCATCTTTTTTTGTGCGTCCCATGAAAGAGTCGGGCGCGCGGTTCACGGTTTTATTTCCCATGTGGAAGCTGATCGTCGACTATCCATCGTCCATCGCCATAACGCGTTTGTAGTTTCCTGATCCTAGAGATGGTGCCAAGTCTAAGACGCGAATGGTTTCGAACTCCGACTAATTTATGGAGTTGCATACCTTTTCAATGCTAAAACATCACTAATTTTTGGAAATTTTTTCAAAAAATTAATAAATTTGATATTTATAGAAAGATCATGTTTTATGATTATTAACGTGTAAAATAATTTTCTTAAACTGTTTTGACTTATTTAAATTGACTTTCACTGTCAATGAGGTTGCTATCGAGTCCACTCTTCTAGCGCTTCTGTAAGACAAACGAAATTGACAAAGAAACTTCACGTGAATAATTACGTTTTTGAGTAACCTTTCACTTCTTTCATATATTCTAGACATTATAAAGAATGATTTAAGATTTTCTTTTTTAAAAATTCAGAAGGTATGTAACTCTGTAACCAGCGCGATTAAAGTGTTGCTCAAGTTTCGGGCGATATTTCCCTTTTCAAAAAATTAATTATATTGAACAGACGAAATATTGTAGGTTTCACTTGTCAAATTAATTAGAGCTCGATCAGAGCTAATCCGTGTGGAAGGACAATAGTATCGAGTAAAAGAATAGCGTGCACTCATCAGAGAGAAGAAATTATATCAGCAATTAGAAATTCAAGGATAAATAATGTTTCAACTACGTATTAAAGTTGTAATAAGAAAACAATAAGTTATATGAACTAAGGAAAAGTATAGTAACTATTCGTAAGATAACTAACGGAAAAATAATAAAGAAAATGTAGGCAGAAACTTTAGTTGACCGAGATTCGAACTAGAGATCCTTTGTTTTTACTTCCAGCACTGAAGATGCTATGGCTATTTTTTACTGCTTTCATAATTATTTCATTCGTATGTGAATACTTAATCGGTCCTGTATACAATAAAAAAAATTTTTTTATCTCCAAGTAAATATTTTTATTTTAGCATAACTTCCTTGATTTAAATAAATACTAAATAGTATAAAATAATTTATTTTTAAATTTGGGACATATTTTTTAAATCAATGAAATGATGCTAAAATAAATATATTTCCTCGGACATAATAAATTTTTTTTAGTGTACACAAAACAGTTACAATGAAAAATATACACTGAGAGGAACACATTTTAAAACAAACAATTTGATTTAATATACAAAAATTATTTACTTGGTGGGTCGTAATAGCTTATTTATTTGCAATTAATTTGGACATATCTTAATTGAGATGTTTATGTAAATAAATGAAATAATTTTTAATCAAGTATTTTTTTCTTGCAGTTCTAGAAAATATTGATTGTTAGATTATTGTTATATTTAAAATAATCAAATTTTCTAATCTAAGAAAACAATTTAATTTAAGTTTAATAATATTATAAGTTTATTTGTAAAATCATTATTTAAAATCGTTATTTAAATAAATAGAAAAGTACAAAATTATATACTTGAGAATATATTTATTTAAAAGTAAATATTTTTATTTCAACAGAAGATATAATATATTAAATAAAGAAATATATTCTTTTTTTTATTTAAAGTTTTTTTTGTGTATTATTAACGTGTTGTAGTAATTAATTAATTAGTGTGGTTCGGTAGTTATGCATTCGGTAGTTATCTAACTGAAATCTGTTGTATAACTGAGAAATATAGTTGAATTACTACTTTACTATCAATTAACAGTGTCAATTGTTACAGTGTTTATATCTTTTTAGCATTTAGTACTACTTTGCTTCTGTCGTAAGTGGCAAGTACTTAAATTTTAGAGGTATTAAATTATAGTTACCGGAACTATTTTGTTTCCTCTTAGTGTATAATACGCGAATTCTCTAGACTTGCCACCTCACGATGCCAAAGCTCGATCTAACGAGGAACGATTCCGAAAAGTAAGAAGAAGATTCTGGGAAAGTAAGAATCGATCAAATAAATTTACTCGGTCCAAATGTGCATTTCATAGTTAATTGTGACTATTTCGAGTCTCTTTAACGTACATTTTCAGACAAGGGACGTCAATATTTTAAAGCGTGGCGTTCGATAAACATTCTAATTTGGGATGGTCGAGAAGCCATTTCGTGAATCCTCGACGGTAATAGCAGTGAACTGTGATGACATTGCCCCCTCGCGTTTAGTATTACATACAGGTGTAATAAACTCAATAATTAGTTGGTGCTCGCGCGTACCAAAGATAAAGAGTCTCCCTAGATAAAGAGAATATTTATTGAGATTTTAATGGACGATCCGCTGTCCTTTTTTTTTGCCCTTAATATCGAATTAGCACATTAAAACCGGCCGTTGATCGTGCTGACCGCGCTAGATTCGTCGCGTCCATTCATCATTTTCTTGTTCGTCCTACTCGTTTGAAAGGGGGCGAACGAACGGCGGCGACAGCAGCCCGACAGCCGTCCCTGTCGCTCGACTCGCCCGACATTTTTCTGCTCCCGCCATTTACACGTGTCTACAAACGCCGCAATAATCGTTTCATATCGCGACACATTGTTTATAATTTCATCCAAACGGACGGCGAGCTGGTCACTTCAGATCCGTCACTTCCGCCGTACATTCGCAATGTAGCAGAACAAACTGATAAGATATCTCGTAACATTATTAACCGGTCATATGACTCACCATTTTAACGGACAATTTTAGTTCATTGTCATATGTTACATCGTTAGTTATTCTCCTTCGACAAGCTTACTTGTGTGTAAAGAAAAAAAAAAAATAAAAGAATAAAAATTATACAACGTAATGCATGGAAGAGAGACGAGAGAAGCTGGTAAAATCGTTATTGCATCTGCATCGCTTCATCTTAATTGTAGAGTCTGTGCGCCACATTTTCGTTTACGCTTTTCCTCTCTCAAATCCTCGAACGGTTTTATAACCCTAAGGGAAAACGCACACGGAAGTCCTTCTCAAATGGAATACCAAATGTCGTGGAATAAAATTGTAAAATTGAAAATCGAATTCGCTCGTCGTCGTGCGAATTGTGCAAGCGCGTTTAAACGACGAAAAATGGCCAAGAATGTTAACGACTTGAAGACTGCTCAGGCAGGGTCAATTGCGCATCGTTCAGCATCGCTCCCTCACGGCGGGCCTTGTGCACACAGGTTGCACACAATCGCGACGGCGGCGGCGGCGGCGGCGGCGGTGGTCCTGTGGGCCTTGCGCGTCTCTCCGCGGATAAAGTCGGACGCACACAGCACACAGCATCCGTGCGCGTATCCGCTTTTTTCTGGCCGCCTGAGCGGGGAGCTCCCGGCGACCACCTAGTGCCACGTGCAGGAACTAGGGCCGGCTTTCGATCGTTACTGATCTACCTACGTTAAGTGTTTGCCCGATGTCCGTGCGACCAACGAGCCCCACCCTGATTGTTATATCGCCTGCCGCCGGCGGTCGCGACCGCCTTACGGCGAATTCGCACGATTTATTTTCGTACGCTCGGCGTACGTACGGCGAATGAATCATCGAAAGAATGAATGTTCGCGAACGACAAAACGCGGCGACGCGGTGAAAACGAGGAGAGAACCGCCGCGGCCGCTGGTGTTTCGAAACCGGAGTTGTGCCGCGCGTGCACAACGCCGAGGCGTAAACGAGAGGGAGGTGTTGAAAAACGTATGTTTGCCGAGAGGACCGCGAATGGGGTTTTTCCGATCGCATCTTATCTTTGCACACGGAAACGGCGGCGGAGAAGGGTCGCGTGCCGTGACGGTGGCGGATTGAGAAACGTTATTCCGGGCCTTCCGCGCCGGCCGCGCTGAAGGCTGGCATATTTCATCGAACGCATCGTCGAATAGCGAGAAGATCGCATCTCTCGCCTCTTTTCTTCGCGTATGCCGCGCGTCTGCGCGCCGGCCGCGTATATCCTGCGTCGACAAATCGTACGTGGTGGTCCCTGTCATAATACGCGGCCGACAATGTTGCATCGGCTGCGATGATAAGCCTTATCTCTCAGTCAGCGGCGATTCAGTCGCTCGCGGCAAATAAGCGACGCGCAGATAAGAGGTCGGTCTCGAAATAGTCCGCTCGCGTCTCTTCGAGTTTCGCTTTATTTACGAGAACGGCCGCTTTACGTAAGATTTACTCCGGAGCATATATATCTCGGAGTCGTGCGTGTACACAGTTGGTAAGAGAATTTTCCTTCCGTACGTTTCCTTCCCTCGCGTCTTCGCGGCGGCGTGAGAGAACGAGTCGGATACCGTAATTCCGAACACACAAAAGTTCGAGGGCCGACAGCTTCCGCGGACGCTCTCGACGCTCGGAGTCGAAACGATTTCGTATTTCGGCTCGAGAAAGCGGCTTTTGAGGGAAGGGAGAGGCGTGAGAGGGGGATGGAGGAGGAGAAAAGGTCATGGAATTCTCTGCGGCATGCACGGGAGCTTCCATGTCTTCTCTCTGAGTACTAAGTATTGACGCCCGGCAGCTCGAGAAGAGATCGCGATACCGTGACGAGCGCGAAGAGGCGGCGAACATGCTCGCAGGCTTGCCGTGTGTGTCACGCGACGCCATTGCGTAACGCGAGAGTTGCGAGATTTATGGAAATGTTGAACATGGCCGTCGCCATCGGGGGGATTCGTCTTTACGCGCGATACGGGGCTTTAAACGCGGTCGCAAAGCCGATATAATGTGTGTTACGGAGGCTAACCGTAGCGCCGCCGTCGGACGGCGGACGATTTCTAGGCGGAACGACGACGTGTCCGGAGACTCCATACGGGCTCCCTCCATACGGGCTCCACCTGTCGACATTATTTACTTGTCGTCTACGCTGCGTTAGTCCGCTACGAGCTAATTGCTGGAATCGGAATTTAGAATTTAAATGGCGCGTGAGACGTCGCGGAACGAAGGAGAGAACGACGTATCCGCTTCGCGTACGCTCTTCCATTTCCTGCAGTCAAATACTTTGATCCGTTATCCGTAGCATACGGTTTCTTTCTTTATATTTCTCGTTCTGCGAAATCGCGCGTTCAATCTTATTTCAATTAAATAGATCTTATTAAATTCCAATTAAAATAGAGCTTTAATCATTCGCAGCTGACATCAAAATCTAATACAGTTACTGATGCCGAATCGGTGAGACTTATTTAATTTACATTGACTGAAGGCAATTAATTTCTAGAAACCATAATGGCATAACTCGTATAGAAAAGAATGAATTCCAAGTTTATTTTAATAACAGTAATTCAAGAGATTATATAATTAAAAGATACTTAAAAGAGAAAGAGATACTTAAAAATTTATTTATGGGATATAATGTTTCAGTTATTTTACTGAACTAAATTCTTGTTTAAATGAAAGTTTAATGAAAGTTTATTCCTAGCAAATAACCTAATTAATTAAAGAAAAATGATATGCCTTTCACAGAAATGTGTATTTCGCGTGCGGGTCATCAAAATTTTTTATAATCAATATTGTAAGAAATGTCACAAATTTGCTTTCGAATATTTTGACTTTCTTTTCCCAGTGTAATTGACGTGTAATCTATTTCAATCAACTGATTAACTCTTGGAAGTTTAAAAATTATTTGATAAGTTTTTTCCTACTTTATTTATGATTCTATGACTTTCATCTACGATTTCTTTTAGTTAGGCATTATAACGTGTTATATGCACTGAGAGAAAAAAAATGGTAAAACAAATTTTATTTAACATAAAATTATTCCATAAGTCCTAGCAGCTTACTTGCAGTCATGTTAAAAACCTCTTAATTGAAATATTTAAGTAAATAGAATTAAGAAATAATTTTTAATCAGGTAATTTTTTTTAATTATCAAGATAATTGGATTTTTTAATTTATAAGAACAATTTAATTAAGTTTAATAATATTATTAGTTTATTTTTAAATCATTATTTAAATGTAAAGAATGTAAAAATACAAAATTATATACTATTTAAGGCAATATATCTCTATATTTACTTAAAAATAAATATTTTTATTTAAACTGAAACCAACAAATGCATTATATGGTTTGAGAAAATGTACATTTTTTTCATTAAAAAAAAAAATTTGTTCTCAGTGTGCGTGGATCTTGAAATTTTATTTTCGTTATTCGCGATAAGAAGTTTCGATTCCCTCCGTCCGCGAATTGCGAGTAGTGTAAACCGGCCTTAACGGGGAGCCAGAAATCTCGCGACCAGCTTAATGCTCGCCGTCCGAGACGAGGAACGCGAGAAAGAGGGAGGGAGAGAGAAAGAGAGATCGTATCGCGCGCACGCTGTTGACCTGCGGGAGTAGTCCGCGCGGTTATGTCGTAACTTTCACAATGAGCGTGTTCGTCGTCGCACCCGTCAGTGCCGACCGTCGTCGTCGGCGATGATCGGCGGGGCTCGGCGCACGCGATCGGCGATCTTCGTACGTTTGGTTACAAGAATCGGCTGCTCTCGGTAGACACCCGCTCCGTCGTCGTAAGTAGGAATGCCTATGGATATGCTGATAGTATCGAAGTGCCGATATTTTGTTCCTCCGCTCGTCGTCGCCTCCTGCGCGTATTTCCTTTTTAACGCGACGGCGACGACGACGGCTCGATAATGTTCTCTCGCACGGCCTTGTTCTCGCCCCTAAATCGTCGCTAAAAGCGGTCGCTATTGTTCTCAGAATAGATACCGGTTCGTTGGGACGATACTATTTATTGCGCAGATGCGTGATTTCGCTGAGCGAAGGACTAAAACTACGTCGCGTAAGAATTCGAAATTTTTCAGTCAATGACACGAAGCTTAGAATGAAATTTAAGATTGGGACGATTCACTGTCGGAATTAATGATTTTCTTCTATTTTGGAAATTTTTGTGGAAACATTTGGCTTGAAACAGATTCATATAATACTTGATTTGTTTTGAAGTACGCAAGAACCGAGATTGTCGAGATCCCTGGTGATTGAGGGCGACGGTAGCCATGTTGGCTCGCCGAGAATGCGAGAAATTATTGCGCCATTGTAAATCATTTAATCGTTCGGTGTTATGAGTAAAAAGGATATACGAGAGAAGGAATATAGTTATACGGAGATCGATAAATCAGCGTCCAAGGTTGAGGAAACCTTTATCCCGAAGATCTATTTATCATTCTTCACGTTATTATGATCAGTATTTTTACGCATGAAACGTTTCCTCCTATTTCTAGCTAGTCGAAGGTATCGCCGTGCCGTTGACCTGCCAACTGATCTGCGCGGTGTTATGTCGTAACTTTCACAATAAGCATTTTTATCGCGTTTATTCGATCGTTCGTTCTAAACCATAAATTAACGACATTTAATGAATTCTATGAAACGTAGCTCTTTTGCATACTGCCTCCTTTTTCCTCGAAAGATTTATCATGAAGATTTCTCGAGAGACTTTAAAATGTAAAATTATGATTTAATGGAAGGTCGATAAGAAGCTACATTTGATTTTAATTCGTTAATTGTCTTGGTCCAATTTTAATTGATTGCGAAACGCGGCGCCTAACGGGTTACGCCGTGTGAATGCGGCTTAATTCGGCCGCGAACGCGTCCTTGCACCGTGTCGGCCGCCGCGCCGTTTACACGGGGCGCCGGGCTGCATCTAACCTCTCGTGAGTGTACCGTGCGCGCGCGCGCACATCTCCCCGCCCACCCGCGCGCCGGTCTCTCTCTCGCTGAAGCGACGTACACAGAAAACCGCGTGGCGGTGCGGCGCGCACGGCGCAAGCCAAGACAACGAGGCAACGCCGCGTGGCCGACCAGCTGATCGCTCGGCGACGTGCACGCCGCGGGTAGGGAGGGAGAGGAGAGGGGAAGTCGCGCGCGACTGGGCTAATGAGTGTGCGACCTATTGGGGGAGACCCATTGGTGGGAGGAACGGCGCGCGGGTAGGGGCGAATCCGCGCGCGATCCCGTAGGGGGCAAGAGGGGGGCCCCGCTGTGTTGCCGTCACGTCAGACAGCCGTGCCTCTTGCTGCCACCACACCGGCGGTGTTTTCTACGATCGAGTGGCGGCGGCATTGCAAGGTCTAGGAGGCCGCGTACTCGAGACGCCGCGGTCGTTTCTTGCTGCCGACAACGCGAACCAAATGGCTCTTCCAAAACGTGTTTTCTCTGCGTTCCCGTTCTTACAAGCGGATTTTCCCAAAATTCTGCAGGGCGTAAATACTCGGAACTTTGAATGAACAGTTTACCCTTTGCCTAGTACAGTTTAGTAGAAACGACTTTAATCATTTCAAGATGTTTATTATTTTGGATTCACTTTATTTTTTGTACCTTATTAATTTTTCGAAACTTTATCGCAATCGAATGATGCACGCCATTCCGCTTTCGAATAATTTAGCATTTTTGTCAGTAGACGTTATTTATTAAGTCTTTTCGTTCATGGTATAATTTTAAGCTAATAGTTTTATAAACGAACGAAAGATACATACACCCTGTATATTACATAACCTTGACCTCTAACTTCTTAAAATCGTTCTCTATCTAATCTATCTATTCAATTTAATTCGATAATGTATACCATTATAATCAAGGAAGCAACATTTCTCTCAAAATATCTACAATCTCTGAATGGAATTCCTGGAACACAGCAATAGATCGTTCGAAGTAGAAAAACTGATTAGTCCGTTAGGCTATACCGGTTATAATGCTGCGTTACGCAAGAGAATATGCTGATGATTTCCTAACGAGCGTAATTTCAAAACTGAAATACCTGTTTTTCCTCTCGTTATTTTATCACGTAATAATATAATAAATCCTTGTTGCTATATTTAAAGTGAAAAAAGGAACATCGACACACGGGTAATAGAGTGCATTTCCGACACGGCACTTAAAATCTCGAACGTGAGAGAGAGAGAGAGAAAAGTTTCTTATATTAGCAACGGGTATACGCAGTGCGGATTTATATCGATCCCACGTCGCGCGTGTCACGGCGGCGCAAAATTCACAAAATCACACCCAACGTTCGCATTCGACACACCGACGTGAACGCCATCGTACGGAAACGATCGCGCTCATTTTCCCATGGAACTCGTGTTGCTCGAGGGGGGCAAAGGGGAAAGAGAGCGGGCAGACTTCCGAAAAGGAAGAGAGAAACCCGCCTGCGACGTTGTCGCGGTCTCCCGAAACGTCGCGACGTTGCCCTTCGGCTCCGTTTCGTATCAATAATGAAGGAATGGGTGCAGGCGACGAGAAGGGGTTGGGGGAAAGAGGGGGGGGGGAGAGAAAAGTCCCTGTGCCAATCGGTCGCGCCTCTCGTTGAAAACTCTACCTAACGGCTCGTTGTATACGCAATGGCGATCCGTCTCGCGAACTTTACGCGGACAAACTTCGTTCGCACTGATTGCCGTCAAATCGACGTCTCGCCTCTATCGAATTCGTTATTCGCGAATTTCACACACGGAAAAAATGTCATTCTCCTGCTTAAAATAGCGATTACTCAATTTTTATGTTTATCTTTGAGAAAAATATTTTTTCAACAGTAATCTTAAAGTACACTTGGAACAAGTTACTTTAACAATATTTACTTGAAATAAACTTCTATATACATACATGCACACATAAAGAATATACATATTTGAATCAAGTAAATGTTACTTCAAATACTTCATATATCCACAAATCTATCAAAAGTTCATCGTAAGCAGCAAATTTATTTAAAATATATTCTAAATCCTAATAATTTATTACTTCAATCAAGAATATTAAGTTAAATATTCAATTTGCTTATTATTTTGATTTTTCTTTGATATAATTTTATAATATTCTTCAAGAATAGTATAAATTCTTTTTTTCTAAAATTTATGATGAGTATATTTTAATACAATCATCAAGAAATTATTTCTTGTTAAAGATAATTGTCACTTATGAGAAGAAAAGAAGTAAATTGAATAAACGCTCTTTCTAACAATAGAATTGATATTTTTCTGTGTGTACATATCGTTTATACGTTGTAGGAGAAATAAAAAAAAGAAGACGGAGATATACTTTTTTTTTACGTATACGTTTAATCAATTTTTTTAGTTAACACTGGTAAATGTAAAAATTAAATAATTACAGTTGTATAAATTGTTGTCTAGACGATTCTTCGTTACGCAATTACCTCCATGTTTTAGAAATTCGTTTTCACGTGTTATCGTTCTGTGTGTGTATGTGTGTGCATTACATACGCTTTTACAAAATACTGAACGTCACGGCGTAGTTCACTGTGAAGATTGAAATGTCATCGTGTCGCAACATAAACGATCGTAACCCATCAGGGAGGAAACAACCAATCCGCTGACTTCGTATTCTTATGGCACTCGACATGACGTAAAATGGCGTTATCATTGGTCGCTTTTTACGCGAATAGCGTCATTTCCTGACAATCGTGAATAGCATATCACGTCACTCATCAGATTCGCGATATAGAATAAGGATATTGTTTGCACCAATCGTATCGTATCCTCACGCACACTCTCGGGGAGGGTTAGCCACCATTCACACAACAATTTACAAGAACAAAATTAATGTTGCATACAAATGATAACCGTTAGGAAAACTACCGTCGCTACAAGCAGTGAGAATTTCTTTCGACTTGTAACCTACATACTTCGTTTCGTTCAAAGGAGAAAACTCGCATCTCGCGTTCAATGCGATTACAATTCAACTCAGCATGTTTGAAGTAAATTCGATAAAATTATTTTATTTGTAAACCGCTCGCTTTTAACGTTTTTTTTTTAATCCTGCAATCATCCGTGAAACTTGTCAATCACATTCGCTCGCGCCATTCATTTCGCGAGATTATTCTCATCTCTACGATGATTTCGCACACGAGAGATTCACCATGCGCACTTAACACGTCCTCCACTTCGAAACTGTTTACCGGAATACTCCGATTGTCCACGTACGTAAGCTCGTTTCGGAGCAGCTCCGTTAGAATACGGAGCGCAGCTCAGACTTGCACGGTCGCTCGACCTGTTATGTTCGTCCGTTCCGCCGTGTTCCGTTTTCTTGTACGTGTCCCCTCTACTACCTCCGCATCTGCTCCCCTTCCCCGTCTCCTTTCGCCCCTCCACTGCTCGGCCTTTGCGTCTCTCTTGCTAATACGCCCTCGCACAGGCCGAAGCACGCGTCGGCACGATGTATTTTACAGGAACGTAACTAGCGGAGCCACCGCGAGGGCGCATTCACAAAAAAATAATTTGCCGCAAATGCGAATGTGATTTTTGTAAAGTTAGATTGTTAACCCTTTCCTTCGCAACAGTATTCCTAAAATATTATGTTGTTGCTTGAACCAAGAGTACAGTTACGAAATTTCAAAATTTTTATCTGTTACGTTTGCGTGCGTGCATAATTACTTTCAACCATTCATTAACCCGATTTATCAAAGTTGAATCTTATTACATTAACTTTATATATATATATTAAAGAATCAAAGAGTAGTATTATGTTTCAGAGCACAGGGGTATTTGGATTGTTTAGTACGTAGCTTCTTTTTATGGCACGTACTTCTACTTACGCTATAGTTTTGTAGTCGCCTGAGTCATGATATATATAATATATGCTTGATTGCTGCCATACACGAATTGGCACTAATCCATACGTATAGCGTGCTATGTGTGCCAGTAATGTGTCTACCTCGCTGCAGCCATATTGAAGTGTAACTTTAGAGACAAAAAATTTACTGTCTTTTACATGCTACCAACTTAAACTATCGAAAACACGAAATGATGATATACGAAAATTATTATTTTCTATCTATCGTCGACATCAGTGTCTGGTGCAAGGAAAGAATTCCCTTGATTTATTGCCTCTGACATTGTAATTGAGCATGATTGCAGTGTTCTGTGAGACCAATTGAGAATTTTCTTATTTTGCACTTACGAATTATTTTATGCATAAATCAATATACAATTCGTCAAATTAAAATCATCATTTCTCATTCATACTCACTCATTCATTCATACGCACACACATAGTGAACACCTGTTGTATAGTTTATCTTGATATTTTCTTTCGCGTTAGTTCGCAGATTAAAGCTCACAGCCCATCGTCTAAAAGTAGCGCAACCTAAATAGTTTATAAATCTATCGAAGTCTCAAACTCTTCGCCGTTATCGTTCTCCAAGCTCTGAAATTGTAAATATACTTCAAGCCCTCTCGAAATTCAGTCAGTAACAATCGTAGACAGTACTGGACGTATTACGTAGCCGAGTTTTCTCGGCTAGGTCGTAAAAGGTACTGTTTTCCATAAAATTTCATTTACACGTGGTGTAGCGGATAAGAGGCTGTCTTTTCTCGTGGGATAAATTAATGCAACGGACAAAAAAGGGGAACGTCCATTCGTTAACCCGACTCTGCCTGCTTCTCTCTGGTCCGAGATACAGAGAGGAGCGCAAAGTAACGCCGCAAGGCGGAACCGCGGATCACACACGGGAAACATATCTCGGCGGCGGTGGAGAGGCGAGAGCGACGAGGAGGTCGTAACAGAAGAGGGAAAGGGGGAAAGGGGTGGGCAGAGAGAGGTACAACAGAGCAGAGGCACCCTTCGCACGCTGTAGCGGCACAACTACACTTCGCCACATCGATTTTACCGGCTCGCTTGCACTCACACTCGGTCGACCCGTTCACTGAAGGAATGTCTCATATGCCTTCCTCCTCCCTCTCCCTCTTCTCTCCCTTCGAACCCCCGCACCCCGGCACTCTCTGCTGCTCGCCGCCACCCCCTACGGACCCTGTCTCCGTCAGTCACGGACGCGGTTCTCTTTCTATCTTATCCCATCCATCCCTTTCCTCCTCCTCCTCCTCCTCCTCCATCCAAGCTCGCCCAACGTCTGCCCCCGCTCCCCCGTCCGCCTGCCCCCTTCCCCCCTTCTCCCCCCGTGTTCCCACCCCTCACCGCTCTCTGTGTCTCTCTTCTCTTTACTCTCTCGTTCGCTTGTACATTCTACCAAAGTGTCCCTCTTTCTCTCCGACTCTCTGTTGTGTGATGCGGGGCGGTAGCGGCACCGCGCGGGGAGAAGTGGGAGGGAGGTTGCACCTTTTGCCGCATCTCGGAATCTCGCGCGTTGCTCATTTGCCGTACATAGAGAGAAGCGAGAGAGAGAGGGAGAGAGAAAGATACGGAGAGAAAGAAAGAGAAATAGCGGCAGAGAGACGAAGAGAAAGAGGGGGACGGGGGCGAGGGGAACGAAGAAAGAGATAGAGAGAGAAACCTCGGGGCTAGGTAGTAGTATGCGGCGGCGGCACGGTGGTCGGACAGTTCCAGTTCCGTTTCGATTAGGCGAGTCCACGCGCGCCGGGTTTTTGGCTCGCGTTCTCGTGTAACGCACCGGGAAAAGAGAAAGAGCAAGGAGTATACGTGTATACGCGCGATGCCGCTTGCCGTCGTGTCCATTGACGACGACGTCGTCGTCGTCGTCGTTGCTCGGCGCGATCGCCGCTGCCGTTGCCGCCGTAGTCGCTGTCGCCGTAGTTTGTGCCGCTGCTGATGCTACCGTCTCTGCTGTTTACTCGGCGCGCCAGCCGCACGCCAACATTTACGAGCGCATCCATAGGGAAACGGAGTAGTGAACGAACCTCGTGCGGCGAGGCGCGAGAGAGACGGGGAACGAGGGTGAAGGAGAGAGAAAGAAGGAGGGAGAGTCCGTCTCGCGAAGACGTGCAACACGCTGCGAGACACGACTCGGTCTTATGTCCCGCTCTCGACGATCAGCACGGTTCGTTCGTGAACAGACCGACCTCGCGGTTATGGCCACGCCAGGGGCAGGTCGCCAGGGTTACAGGCGTGCACCGTAAAAAGTCCTACACATGCCCCGATTTGCCGGGTTCGCACGCACGTACGTACGTATACACGCCAGCCGCCTATGCACGAATCGCTCCATATACGTGTACACACGCATAGCGTGCACGCACATACGTATACACATACACACCCACACGTACAGCTGTCTCGCACACCATCGCGCGCATCTGGTGTGCGCGATCGTATACAACACGGTGCCATCATCCGTCTCTCGACGGTGGATTTGCAACAACGGCGGTAGGAGAGAGAGACGTGTCTCTCTCTCTCTCTCTCTCTCTTTCCCACCGCCGGCCCTCTAGCCCAGTTCCGGGCACGGCCACTGATCCATCGATAAGGAAGTTTGCTGTCCTCTCCCGCAGTGAATTCGTTCGTGCCGGTCGTGCGCGATACGCGAGGAATCCGCGGGATCGAGCATCTCTCGTTGTCGCATAGTCGGGGCCGAGGCGCGATATACTACCAGTCACGTGACCGGGCTACCTGCGGGACGGCGCGAATTACGGGTTGAAGAAATTAAATAATAGATTATATGTGGACATACATGTGCGATGTTTACATTTGGATACAGGTTGTCGTATTTCCCTCTTACTGTTGTATTTCCCTCTTACGTCTCTCCTTGTATCGGTAAATTTGCCAAACAGCATACCTGTCCTTTTTCTTCTTTTTTTTCTATTTCTTCCGTGTCAAACGTCAGACACGTCGATTGTCATGACGGTCGACGTGTCATCTACGATAAAAGGATTACGTTTAATCCTCTGTAACGGTCTGGCGTGAGTTCCCAAAGTAAAACGTTACGTTGTACTCGTCTATCTTTCGAATCGATCTCGTCATGCCGCTTCAAATACATCATGACTCACTTGTAAGATCGCAAAAATAGAGAGAAAAAAAGTCATGTTTATTAACCTAGCTTTGCGCAACGAGATCGTCGCAAGAGAATCAATTTCGCCGTTTCACTCCGGCGGCGGATTAAGTAAGCGATATTCGTTCGTTTCTCCTCCTCACTGAGAAGGGGGACTTGCTCCTCGTAAGTCTCACGTGTGCGCTTTCTTTCTCCTAGTCCGCGCCGAGATATAAATAAGACAAAACAGTCTCTCTCGGAATAGCGCCACGACAAAAATAAGAGCATCATCAATCTAAGTAGATCGGCGTGCAAAGTTGACGCGCGGTAAGAAGTGCGTAACTAATCGGATCAATTAGATCAAGCTAGATTTTTCGACGATTCACGTCAAACGAGAATGGGTAGGTAAGCCAATCGCCGCACGTCCCTCCTCGCATAACTTGAGTGCATACGCGGTGTTAAACCGCGCGCTATTCAAACATAAAAAATCTCTCTACATGACCTGTCGGGTTCACATGATTTTAAACGAGAAAAATACAATTACTACAATTAATTACATAGATATTTATTAACATTACTTAGAACCAGTCTCACCAATTCCGTCTTATCTAATCGGTTGAGTAGTTATGAATTGCCAACTACAAAACTTAAAACTGATGGTATTATTTTGCTTTTATTGTCCATTTTCCGCAAATTATAATGTATTTAAAATATACTTTTAGTTCAGAATTAAAATAATTAGATCAGGGATGATCAGTTTGAAATATTTTGCAGTTGGCAATTCATAAATTTAATCAGCTAATTTCTTTTATGTAAGTTAATTAGATTCTACATGATTTTCAACAAGAAAATTACAGTTACTAAAATTAATTACATCGATATTTATTAACGTTATTTAGGGTCATTCTCGTCAACTCCGATTATAATCTAATCAGTCGAATGAATAAAATTGATCATTTTATTTTGTTTTCCTAGTCCATTGCCTGCAAATTATAAGTTATTTATGTACAATATACAGTTAAGAATTAAATAATTTTTTAATTAAAATTATTAAGCTAGAGATGACCATTTCGAAGTTTTGCAGTTGGCAATTCCTAAATTTACTCGGTCGATTTTATATATATATATATATATATATATATATATATATATATATATATATATATTACATATATATGTATGGGTTAATCGGAGTTGATGAGGTGTCGACCCTTGGTCGCGCACGCAGATGTTCAGCTTTTAGTGGCTGAGCTTCTCGTTCGATTTCACGACGACGGATCAGCAATGGGGTATTCGCGACGTTAACTCGGAGGGGAGACGGATATGAAAGCGCGTAGCCGAGAAGGCGACCATGTCGTTCGCGGGAATCGGGGGCGAGAGGGAAAAATGGGTAAGGAGGAAGAGGGAAGGTGACGCGCGCGTAGGTGCGTAATTTATCGCTACGCGGGACGCGCAACGGCCGCGCGACTACGTCACACTTAGCGCGCCGCGCGACCGGCCGGAATGACGTAGCGTGTCGTCGCTCTCTTCTCTCGCTTATCGGTGCTGTTAATCGGAAGAGGCTGGCGCGGCGTGCGGCGGGGGTCGTGCTCCCCGTCTCTCTCCGGCCGCACCGTCGCCAACGCCGTTGCCGCCGGTGGCATCCGCGGCCGCAGTCCGCGGATGCCGCTCGCGAAAATATGCGCGACACGAGAGAGTCAAGTTGGAACCGTGAGGAGGCCTCGGCCCCGTACCGCGGGGACTTCAGAAGCGCAACGTAGCGAGTGAAACTGCCCCCTCGCGGTGCGCGCCCGTGGTTCCCGATCATCGCCCATGCACTTCTCGAATCGTGCGCGCCGTCAAGTTGTTACCTCCTACCCCGTGCCCGCTACCCTAACCTTCCTCCCGGTTCTCCACCCCCTCCCCCTGCTTCCTCCTCCTCGTCCTCCTCCTCTCTCTTTCTCTCTCGTGCCGTCGCCGTTCGCTCTCCCTTCCCGTCCCACACGCGCTCGTTGCCCCTTAGAACCTCTGTCGCCCTTCCGCTCCTCCCTCCCTTCCTCCTCTCCGTCCGTCCGTCCGCCTGCTTGCCCGCCCGCCCGCCCGCCTACCTCCCCGCTGCTCTAAGGTCCTCCATTTTGTCGTGATTCCTCTAGCTCTAAACGTATATCGGACATTTCCCTTACACGCTGCCGCCGCCACTTGCGGCAGGACCGCGCGTGAAAATTCCGTTTGCCGTTGACACACCGCCAATCGGCCCCGGACGGCGCGATTACTATGGGACTCCACCATAGGTCCTGGAAGGTGTCGGTCTCTCTCTGACGTTCTCCCATTCTCACTCCGTCACTCTTCCTCCACGCGCGTTTGTTCCTCTCTTTTACACGCTACCATTCTTCTTTCTTTCTCTCGTCTTTTCTCATTCGCTCACACACGCGCGCGCGCGCACTCTCTCTCTCTCTCTCTCTCTCTCTTTTTCTCTCTCTCGTTTCTCCTTCCGCACCCCTCCATACACCGTCCGGCGCCCCTCATCCCTCCTCTTTTCTCCGCTCCATAAGTCTTTCTCTATCCTTCCAGGTTTGTTCCCCCTAGAGTAAATCGTTGTCTTTTTAACTACACGCGATTCTCTCGAATCCGTAGCGTCGTACGCCGGTTTTCGCTGTCCGTGTAGCGTAACCTCTCTCGCGCCGTCGAGAGGGATCAACGGTGCCGCATATCTCTCTCTCTCTTTCTCTCTCGCCGTGCCTCGTATTCGTCGTATTCCCGTCCGTCGTTGTCATCGCTATCGTTCGTGGCCGTCGTCGGTCTCGCACGCCACTTCGCCTCGCCGTACCGACTCGTCATTACTATGTGGCGGCGACGTGCCTTACTCTCGATAACGGTTGAATCGCACAGGCGCTCCTCGCCACTGTAGTCCGCCACTATTTGGTTCGTTTGCATTGCTTCTCTTTTCTTGGCTATTTGCCTCATCTAAGCTCGAGTAAGCTCGCAGGATATTTTACGTTTCCTGTTCTTTGCTTTCAGATGTCTGCTGGGTCACAAATTCAGATGGCACCCCAAACAACCGTAAACTCTGGTCAGACAGTTCATAGTCAAGACTCGAACATGAGCACTGGTAAGTTCAGATTCAACCTCTTGAAAATTATACATGTTGCAACATGAATATCGCTACAAGTATCTGACTATCTGCTTTCTGCACATCCTGGTCCTTTGAGCAACTAGCTTGCTTCGAAGATAAAGAGTTTTGTGCATCTGGAACAATTTCTTCTGAATGTTCCGCAATAAACGAGCAATCTATTGATTTGTTACAAATATCTGTATCATCCTTAAAGTTTGAGGGTCATTCTGATAATGAATTTACTATTCTGCAGGCTCATCGCATAGTGATAAGGAGGTGGATGCAAACACTCCAGAAAAAGTACCACGGACTACTTCTGAGAGGAAAAGAAAGCGTAAAGCTGATGATGGAGGTGGAGGTGTCGCAGGTGGCTCTGTAGCTAGTAAGGGCGCTAGATCGGTTGCTGCTCTTGATAATAAGAAGATCAACGAGTATTTTCCAAAGCATCATCTGGGCAATAGTCCTATTCGGCATGGCGGAGCCAAGAGCCCTTCTCCTCAACAGGGTTATCCTATGGTAATATTCAGCATACACATTACAAGAATTTATTCGTTGTGTAGCTTTGTGACATCTGCATAATATATGTTTTCCTGTTTTATAGTATCCGCCATCGCCTCAACAGTTACTTTCGCCACAAGTAACGACACCTAATTCCTCGGTGGCGGAATTCTCCTCGCTGATGCAACCACCGAGACCTCATCCTCAACCTCCACCGCCTCCACCGCCAGCTTCGTCGCAACCTGTGGGCTCAATGGTCAGCAAGCAGGTGCAGGTAAGGCCTACCAACCTCAATAGGACAAGCCAGGTCAGGCAAGCGAAGACTAACACCCCAAATGTAAGCAAAATTCGGTAATATATGCAATCATTTTATAAGAAATGACCCACAGTTTGTATTGGTGTACTGCAATAGCCTACTGCGATAGCTGGCAGTTTGAAATAAGGATATGTAAAGCTTGTATGTTTTCAAAATCTGTTCCATTATTAATCTAGCAGTTCTACCACTGTACAGTAAGTAGGTAACAGTATTCTCAATGATTGAAATGTATTGATAAAGAATTATTGTCGAATAAAGATTGATATATGTCCTTTGCAAAGACTTGGCTTTGGTTAATTTTTTTTGTGCAAAAACGAAATGATGAATGCAATAGAACGTGTAGTAAAAACAGGATGATAGATTGTCATTACAAAAATATTTTTTTGTACTGACAAGAGTCCACTTGTCCAAGTATTTTTGTAACATTTTATTTGCGATTTTGTGATGGGCATTTCTTGTCAAATGTTTGCAGTCAAATCAGCTAATTTTTGACCAAATTGTAGCACTGTGTACATTTGTTATTGTATAAATACAGGTTATCTTGTAGTGCTACTCGTTTCCATTGTAAGATACTTGATACTTATTCTTTAGGATTCGAGTATCTTCTAAAATGAAAAGTTCTACTTCTTCTATTCGTCGCTCGAGCATAGACGAATGATATTAAAGGCACATTTTATTGCTTCAGTATGTTGCATCTTTATTTCTTAGGATTCATTGAACATTACATTTGAGTTCTAATGAGTTCAAATATTGTTTGACTATTCCAAAATAAAATCTATTAAAAATTTTGTTGGGGTTATATATACGTATTATTAACATTTGTCTGAGAGCATTATACATGCGTACATTTTTGGTGTTTTCCTTGCTGCCTGTGTGACCCTCAGTTCCATCACCATTTGTTCATGTTGTCTAAGTTTCACTCATTAATTTATTTTTCATGAGAAAGAGAAAATCACCTATTTCATAGGGAAATATATAAATAATTACGTTAATGTAATTAAAGTTGCTAGAACACCAAATATAGACATATCAGTGCTTTGTTCATATTTAACACATCGCACTCTTTTCTGCGTGTAGCAAGGTATCCGGTATTTTTGAGCAATGCTATGACAAATGTATCAGATGTTACGGTAACGTTGCTTCATTTATTGTACAATTATACAATTTGCATTCCAGACAGAACTTACTTGCCAGAGGATACAGGAATTTGAAAACCAAGCCTCTTCAGACTTAGAACTACGTAACAATAAAATTGACGAGTTAAATAGGGTAAGTAGTTGTGATTAGTTTATGTAAATCTTATCGCTCTTACTCTAGATCGATTTACATGAAACACATAATCTAACGTTGCGTATTAACGACAATTTTGAAATTAATCTTATTCTTCGAATTTTACAGACAACGGATGAACTTAGGCATCAAATGGCTAATCAACAAAAAGTGATTGAGCAGCACAAATCACATATAAATAAGTGTATAGACGTTGTAAAGAAGTTATTAAAAGAAAAATCAAACATAGAAAAAAAGGAGGCTAGGCAGAAGTGTATGCAAAATAGACTGAGGTTGGGCCAGTTTGTGACGCAAAGGGTGGGCGCGACGTTTCAAGAGAACTGGACCGACGGTTACGCATTTCACGAGCTTGCACGGCGGCAAGAAGAGATAGCGACGGAACGAGAGGAAATCGACAAGCAGAAGAAGCTGCTGCTCAAGAAGAGGCCGTCGAATAGCGAGACTGGCAGAAAACGTAGTCAACCACAGCCTTCCTTACATAACGGCACCGAGGCGACATTTTTGAAGCCAGATGCAGTACCTGGGTCGTATACATGGCAGGAGTATTATGAAGCTGACGAAATACTCAAGGTACTATGGCGTGTTTCGTGATCATATTTTCCTTAAATATCTAATCTTTCTTTCCCCTTCTTAAGTCATAATGTATGTGTTTTTTTTTAGTTGAGGCAAAGCGCGTTGAAAAAGGAAGACGCGGACTTGCAACTAGAAATGGAAAAACTCGAGAGGGAGCGAAATTTACACATTAGGGAGTTAAAGCGTATTCACAACGAGGACCAATCGAGATTTAACTCTCATCCTGTTCTGAATGAGCGTTACCTCTTATTAATGCTATTAGGAAAAGGCGGTTTTAGTGAAGTGCATAAGGTAACGAAATATTTCCGCCTGTTGCTTTCAATAACTGCATTAATTTACGTAAGCATAAAGATATTTTATTTACTTACTCTTATTTGTGTCGCATTTTTTCTCGTATAGGCATTTGACTTAAAAGAGCAACGGTACGTGGCTTGTAAGGTGCATCAATTAAATAAAGACTGGAAAGAAGATAAGAAGGCTAATTATATAAAGTAAGTTTCCTTAAGTTTTCACTTTTGTCGATATTTATTTATTATAATCGATAATTAATCTTAAAGACGCTTTAATAACTACATGTCTTCTTATTCTTCTCAAGAAAGATGTCTATATCTCTTCTTTTTTTTACGACAGGCATGCATTGCGGGAATATAATATACACAAAGCACTGGATCATCCTAGAGTCGTAAAATTGTACGATGTATTTGAAATTGATGCCAATTCCTTTTGTACTGTTCTGGAATATTGTGATGGCCATGATTTAGATTTTTACCTCAAGCAGGTAAGCATTTAATCATCTCACGCGGATTTCAACGATAACCGTAACATAGTTTTAAACCATGTCTTAAACATGTTTCATTGCAGCATAAGACTATACCCGAAAGAGAAGCGAGATCTATTGTTATGCAAGTAGTGTCGGCATTAAAGTACCTCAATGAAATAAAACCCCCAGTCATACATTACGATCTGAAACCAGGTAAATATTAATGAATTATTTTTGTCATCACGAATGTAATGGTTATTTCCGAGAAATCTTAGGAAGAGGGAGATTTTTGAAAACGAATATGATCTCATTGCTCTTGTTCCCGTTACAGGTAACATTCTATTAACTGAAGGCAATGTGTGTGGCGAAATAAAAATTACGGACTTCGGTTTAAGTAAAGTCATGGATGAGGAAAATTATAATCCAGATCACGGAATGGATCTAACGTCCCAAGGAGCGGGTACTTATTGGTACGAGTTTTCTCGAATTATTATGTGATGTTAATCATTAATTGTTAATGAAGATTACAAACCTTGTATTTTTATATTTATTATAGGTATCTACCTCCTGAATGTTTTGTCATTGGCAAAAATCCTCCTAAAATATCGTCTAAGGTTGATGTATGGAGCGTAGGAGTTATATTTTATCAATGTCTATACGGTAAAAAGGTATTTATCACAATATACCTTATGAAGTTTCGCTTATCGTGAGTCTAATAAAAAATTGTCTATATTAAAAAAATATATATTTTTTTTACAGCCTTTCGGTCACAATCAATCGCAAGCCACCATTTTAGAGGAGAATACGATATTAAAAGCCACCGAAGTCCAATTCGCGAATAAACCAACCGTCAGCAACGAAGCAAAGGTAACATCGCCAATAGATAGATGAGAATCAATGTTAAGAGTAAGAGCCATTTTACAACGCGACGATTTGTGTTGTTGCAGAGTTTCATAAGAAGTTGCCTAGCGTATAGAAAGGAGGAGCGTATAGACGTACTGACACTAGCTAGACACGAATACCTGCAACCCCCAGTGCCAAAACATGGCCGCCAAGCGAACAGCCAGCAGCAGCAGCAACAACAACAGATCCAGCAGCAGCAGCAGAGTTCGTTCAATATCGGCATGTTTAGTGGTATGAACGCGTCGAGCAGTTCGTAGTGGAGAGGAAGGACTAAGGACAAAATCCTCGATATATACCAATACATGCCAAATCTTGAGCGCTCGGACTGTGTACACCATCTCATCTTAGGGAAATAACGATTGCTATAACCAATTGTAAATACTAAAACCGGATACTATCATCGTCACCACCAACCACCATCACCACTACCACCCATCACCATCACGATTATTACCACATCTACCACCGCCATCACCACACCATCACAACTATACTTACAGGATCGACTACATAGAACATTGCAAGAGAGATGCGAGACTGGTCACCCGCAAGTCCAGAAGCTTGCGTCTTTCTACAAACCACGCCACATTATTCAGCATGACAAGAAACAATGTTGTGTTCGTAAATATTCAATTGTATTATCGTTCCTTGTA
This sequence comes from Solenopsis invicta, assembly GCF_016802725.1. NCBI lineage: Eukaryota > Metazoa > Arthropoda > Insecta > Hymenoptera > Formicidae > Solenopsis > Solenopsis invicta. The sequence goes on from NC_052677.1 coordinate 11,729,974, forward strand.
TCAAACAGTGCGATGACTTGATAATAGTGTTTAGAAGAAACGAGAGAGCGAGAGAGAACGAACGAGCGTGCGAACGAGAAAATAACATGTGATAAGTCATTACGAGATAAAAGTGACGTCTAGAATAAGAGGGGAGGGGGGAAATAGAATGTGTGAAAGAGAGAGAGAGAGAGAGAGAGAGAGAAAGCGCGCGAGAGCGACAAGCAAAACGAATAAAAATAAAATTTTGTCGATGGAAGAAAAATAAAGTGGATAACAGAAAGCAACGAAGAATAGGAGAAAAAAGTAGGAAGAAATCGAGAAAGAGCAATTGGAGCAATCGCTTTCACAGAGATGACGTTTCTCTCTCCTGGCGTTTTAGTGTGCGTGAGCGAACGCTAGAGGATTGTTAAAATTAGTATGCGTGTATATATTTATACTATATATATATATAAATATATATATAAACTAATAAATTCGACATAATATATATATATATGGTGTAAAAAGGACGACGACGACAAGCATTGATAGTGGGAAGACAACTGTGGTGGCTCTATCCTCGCATGACCTCCGGCGCCGGTACCGGCATTCCATGAATGCTCGGCCTGTGCATCATGTTACTTTATTCGAATATTAACATTATTACCTGTATCATGACTAATTACGGTTAACATACACGCGCATCCACGCCCACATATACGAAAACACGTACACGACACGAGTACACGAAGGAGATTTGATTGGTTGTTCCTATTCTGAGACGAGAGTGGGCTTTATCTATAATGCCGGAACGTTAGTCCGATAGAAAGCGAAGTGAGAATCGCGTAGAGAGAACGAGAGAGAATGTATGAGAAAGAGAGAGTCGCGATGTGCTCCCAAAGTGAAAAAAAAAGCATTAGGATCGTAGTCCACCACTATCATCACCAATGTAAAACCCGTTCTCACGCGTGTATAGTTTAAACCCTGTGTCGAGATTCGCTGTAACGAAGCCACGCATTGCGTTTTTCCTCCTTTACTCTTCCTCCTTTTTTCTTCTCTCTCTCCTCTCCTTTCGTTTCTCCTCTCTTTTTTATAAAATTAGAGGGGAGAGAAAGAGTGAGTAAGAGAGCGGACCTGAAGTGTGTGTACAGAGCAAGTTTCGCGCAAACGGATAGATGGTTTAATTAATTAATTAGGCGACAAGTGGGACAAAAATATGACGATAAGGAAGAACGAGCAAATCTTTTAAGATAAGAGAGCCGTGAAACGCTATACCGACCCAATCATTATTTCTTTACTCGTAATTTGTTTTATATATGTATGTTATATATAGATAATTATGAAATAGAAAACTAAGTTATTTTATCAAGTGCCCTTGCTTTGTATTATAGTCGCGTCCGTCGACGAGCCGCGTAGCTTCTGGGAGTAAAAGAAAGAATGAACAGTTCGAGAGAATGCGTCGAGAGTGCATGTGAGACTAAAGCGAACGAGTGCGTGTGTTGTTAAAGTGTTGCGTCAGTTATTGGTACAATGTGGGCACCGGGGTATTGATGACTATTCAATACCATTAATGTGATTGGCAGAAGTGTGGTGAGAGAGGAGAATACATTACAAGTCTGAACAGAGTCTACTACTTAGATCCGTCGCTTCAATTTTGACAAAAAAAAAAAAAAAAAACGTCAACCACTCCTGCATCCCGCATCCCACTTTTCGCGAAGAGAGACACGCATGCAGTCGAAAAAGTGTGTTCTTGTTTTTTTTCCTTCCTTGTTTTGCAAGGCGCGACTTCGTACACATCGAGTTCATTGATCCCAATTTACGATTTTAAAATATGATTCACGTTGCATTTTAACATCGGACTTTTCTCTACGATCGACATAAATTTTCAAAAATCTTTCACTTACTTTCTGCACGAAGGGAAAAAGAAAAGAGAATATATTAATAACACGATCGATAAATTTAAAAATCGTTATTTGCAGTTTCCCCGTTATATCATCTTTGCAATCAATATTCCTGATTGAGTAGAGCTTATTTCTAAAAGTTTACTGTAGCCGGCCTTAAGAAAATTATCCGGGAATGTAATCCGACGAGTGTTTACGTCTTCATGGTGAACGAGAATAAGAATTTACACGAGAAAACGGAACTTATACTTAGGGACAGGAAGGATATTTTACATTTGTACATATCTGTACGTAAGGAACGTAATCGTATACATGTAAAATAGAACAGGAACGGGAAGAGATAAAGAAAAAAAAAAATGAACTTTTTGTCGACAATTTTTTTCACTGAGCATAAGTAGAGAAATACTTTCCTATCAACTATAAGGTATTGCCATGACCTACACATTGTTAAATATCCATAATATATTAGTTTTTTTTTATTTTTTTCATTTCCAATCGTCCCCACGTGTCAGTAGTTACGATCTTCCTTGTAAAAGAAAAAAAAAGAACGAAAAGGAAAGAAACAGGAATAGCAAAGGACAGTACATAAAATAGCAATCAATTTACGTATTTGTATATAATTTAAAATTATTAAACTTATTAATTAAACGCGCGTATCTCGTACGGTATGCGTACCCGCTTTACGTTTTTCTTCCATCGTTCTTTTTTTTGCAAACGATGTTGAACAATGAATTGCCGAATGTCTAAAAAGTTAGAACATTTTATTTATATATTTATATACGTATTTAGTATGCGTGAATTATATAAAAATGAAAATCGCTGAGGATACACACTAAATATTGATTAGGCTGAGAACGCGCACGTTTAGGTCGAGGGCTAATCGACTGGTTTCTGTATCGAGATATTCGTTTAATAGCAGGTGTAAAATCGTCGCGTTAATTACAACCACAGTAATTCTCTTTAATCTTATCCTATGGATGAACAAGTTACGCGTATACACAGAACTAGTATAACTATAGTCAGAGAAGTCGAATTCAATGAACACCAATATACCTCAAAATTAACTGGTTTCTTCGACGTCGTGTGTGGATGTAGAAAATGAAAGAATATATTGATGAGAGAAGAGAGAGGAGGAGCACGTAAATTATGAGGGGAACCGATCGGTTTTTGATTCGCGTTAAACTCCCATCTAAATTTTTTTTTTTACCGTAGTTAAATTGTGACTCAGTTTTATCCGGCAATGCCGAGTCTGACTCTCGCTCAGCATTTTAAAAAGTCTACATGCTTTTTTTGTTACCTACGATGAGCACGAAGGAAACTTATTTTATTCTACATGTGGTCAGTATAAAGCTAAAAGTAAAACGTCCGACAGCTTCGCTTAATCAATATTGAGCGCCGCATAATTCTAAGAGAACCGTTCTATGTATATATGTATAATAGTTACCGCTGTATAATTTCTTTAGTCCTTAGACGACAAAAATTCATATTGTGTATGTAAAAATATATTTAAAAATTGTGTATATTTCACATATTTTGCTTTTTATTTTCTATAAAACGTTTATTTCCCGGGATCGGCATATGTTTCTCTCTCTTTCTCTCTCTTCTGCTTTTTTTCTTTAAATTTTATCGAATTGGATCGTATAATTTCGGCAGCGCGAGAAATACATCGGTTGTGCGATATCGAGATCTGGACAAGTGTTTCTTTTTTTCTTTTTTTTTGCGCGGTACATACTAATTATCTAGTGTAGGCGGCGCAGGATATTTTTTTTGCAAGACAAGAGCGTGCCACGTATTCTCTTCGCGCTTTTAAACAAAAAAAAGTAAACGCTAATATCTAATATAAATGTACAAATATCTAATACAATAATACAATTGTTACATTATGTAATATTGATGTATAATTTAAATATTTTAGATATTAACGTTTACTGTAGTCGAAGCGTGGTAACCCCTCAGCGTATTTCTGCGGTGTGCGCCTTTTTGTTTAAAATTTCCACAGATATACAGTTTAAACGCCGATTCCGAACGGCCTAAATTAGAGGGGCATATGGCAAAATACTTTCGATTTGCCATTACCTTCCGAGAGGTAACGATCGAATAAAAACAGATTGTTCTCAATCAGTGGGATTTGAATCCGGATCTTCGGTACAGAAAGCAGACGCACGGCTCTCTACGCCACGATCACTACTATGCCACGCTAGAAGAAAAATTTTCCAACGAGACTTCGACGAGATTTATGTGAGAGGCACACTCTGTACGTCTCGCAGCATTGTCTACACTATTTTTATTTCATAAAATTTCACACATTTTGCAACATATACTCGAGGAGCAAAATTATGTACAAAATTGTACAGAGCGTTTCAGGAAGAACGTGCTAGAGGTCGAGTAATTGCCGCTGCTCGAGTATATCTTCGTATGTTACTTAAGTAAAACAGAAATACAAATTTTTACTCCAAATTATTTCTGCTTTTAAAATTATTCGAGGAACAGATTCCACGTTCTGGCAGATTCTATGAAGCACCCCACATAAAATTACTACTAATGTCACGACCAACAATGGATGGGGACGAAATCTCTGACATTTTTCAATAAAACTTGTATGTGTGTGTGTATTTGTGTGTGCAACGTCTCTTCACAACAACTCGTGAGTTTCGTCTTGCCTCCAGATCGACACTCTAAACTACTTCAGTCATCTTTCTGGCATCTTTCAAGGTGCACGACGACGTTCAATCGGAATCGTCGCTATCGTCCGACTTTACTGCGTAAGATACAGGCTTCCGAACTCTACCGGCAATCTTTCGAGGCGGTGGTGAATCATCTATTGTTGCTATGTCTTCATCAGAATCTGATTTCTTCTTTTTCTTCTTTATCTAAAAAGAAAAATCAAATTATAAATTTTTATTATCCTAAATATTATATAAACAAATGGATATCAGCTGATAAAATATCGTGCTTACATTAGTTTTAACTGAAAAGACATCTGTGTCAGAGTCATCGGATGATTTTGATTTCTTTTTTTGCCTCTTCATTCCTTTACCACCACCGTTCTCAGCCTTCTTCTTGGCAGGTGCTGTAAATACAAGGGATAAATGCAATGATTACAAAAGTTTTTATTTAACCATGCGATTTAGTTTAACGTCAATTTACCTTTTTTAGGTAGCGTGAACTTCAGAGGTGAGTCTTCTCCGGATGAAGAGAGGAGTACAGGTACAGGTTTCTTCTCTGGTACAAACTTTTCAGGAGAATTACCGACTAATGAATCAAAAAGTTCTTCCGAAGTCACTGTAAAAATATGTATAAATATTTAATATCTTTTATAATCGTACATTGTCTAATTATATGTTATACTTACTTGATGATTGAGGTTTCTTGATCGGTTTAAGGTTGTCATCGGAATCGCTTAGCGATTCTTTCTTTGCAACGGGATCTTTCTTCTTGGGTCTAAAGAAGATGTACGATGAAAAAGAGCTTAAAGCAAATCAATACGATGTATAGTAATTATACGTACGTTTGTTCCGAATCGGAAGAGGGACCGAAAACATCGTTACTGTCATCCGAATCCGAACTGCTCATATTGTATTTCTTCTTGGTTGCTGTTATTCAAAGATTCAACAGATTTAACAAATAGTAAAAACAAAATTTCAAAAAATAAAACAAAATATAATCTTTTAGTACTGGAAAGAAAATAAAGACATTGATACCTGCGGCTCTACGAGACGTCCGTGGTTGAGGAAGCGGCGAAATGCTACCAAAATCAATGTCATCACTCTCATCACTATCATCTTTATCCTTCTTTTTGGCTCCTTTCTTAAGTGGCTTAAATGGTAATGTTGTTTGCTTCAGTCCTATGTGAAAGCAAAAAATTTATCGTTAAAATATTCACTGTAAAATATGTAATTTACAAATTAAAATCTACTAACCTTTCTTTGAAGTTTTCTTTTCCATCTTTTCAGGAGAATTTCCAAGTCTATGTTCGAGAGATTTAGTATTAGAATCGACTAACGTATCAAACTCGTCTTTCTCCTCCATGGACACTTGGTCTTTCTTTGCCTAACAAAAAAATGTTTAATAAATAGTAATGTCGAAATTATACTATTTCAATTAAATAATGCAAACTTACTCTTGGCTTCTTTACTATGCCTTCTTTCTTATCTTTCGACACAATGTCGGCCTTTTCGATTTTTTTCTTCAGTTCAACGTCGATTACTGGAGCTATACGACGAGTATCTTCTGTCTTAGAATAGAATCTTGAGGGTGGTTTTTTATCAGATTGTTTCGATTTTTTCTGTTCCTTCATCTCTTTTTCTTCCAACTGTAGGAAAATTGCAAGATAATTAGAAATGAATGAAATTGATTTTTTTTTTAAGTAAATCTTACCTTATTTAATTCAGCTAATAGAGAGTCCAGATCCTCTTTCCATAAAGACATCGGTGTACGAGCTTGCAATCTCTTCAATTCCGCTATCTTCTCATCTCGTTGACGCAACAAATCATCCTTCTTTTCTTTCGTCAGGCTCCACATCGTCATTCCAAGAAGATAGTCGAAATTTTCCCTCTCTATCACGTCCGTGGTTGGAGCGGATTCTTCATCGTTTTCTACAACTTCTTCCTGTTTATTTGCAACAATAAGAATTGTTAATAAAACTGCATGTATTTGTTAACAGATTTATCTTTTTACAAAGGCAACCATAATCCAAGGCTCTATATTTAATAACTGAAAGTTCTCTGTTTACTGTTGTAAATAGCAAAGAGTTTCTTGCTAAATAGATTTATCTATTGAAAAATAGTTGTTTGTTAATGGCTGCTTTCGTGTTAACGTCTACATTGGAAGTTTTATATACTATTTCTTTCTATATTTGACTTACTTGATCCTCCTGGTACAGCAGAATAAATAAATTTCAATAAATATAACTGATTCTTTTGCATCTGCATGAAATTTCCAAGCAAAAATTTTACTCACCAGCACTTGCTCTCTATTCTGCGACATTTTCCATGCTACCACTGGATCCGTTTCATAATTGCGTCTGATTAATTCCGTTATCATGTCCTTCTTTTTCTTGTTCTCTACCACTAAAGTGCCGTCGCATTTCTCAATGATAAAGCGCGCCTGATTCGATAATTTCGCCGCTTCTGCTTGCAAAATTCCCTCTAGATAATCTTTCCTCTTGTGATACATATCCAATCGTACTTTATAAAATAGTTTCAATATCTGTACGACGTTGTCGTATTTATTCAAACACTGATTTTCATCAAAGGCGCACTGCACAAAAAGATATCATTGATAAATTTTCATTCAATTTGCTGCCAGGATCATATCAGTATATTTTGATAGCTTACCATGGATGTTATAGACGTTGTTGTCTGAAGTTTAAATGCTTTATGAAGACCGTCTCTTTCCAACTCCACCAATTTGTCACGATTCATTATTACAATAAAATGTACCGCCGTATCTGTATTGTATTCCTTATAATCTCTATGATAAAAAGAATATTTTGAAAAACCTGATAAAAAATTTCTGTCAAATTTTCTCATCATTAATCAATACTTACGTGATAATAGCCGGCGTTTTATCGCTTCCATGTAACATAGGTTCTAGCACGGTTTCTTTGTACGTTTGTGTCCACGTACCGATAGGAAGTTCAGTGATTTCCACTTTATCAGGTCCAATCACCGAAATCTCGCCACTTATAACGTAACGGTATTCTCCACAGCTCTCCACGGAACCTTTGAAATTTTTATAATACGGTATCTAAACAAAAATTGCAACATTAAATTCAATAAATATCTCAATATTTTGATATTTAGAACCTTCTATATAATTAATAAAGCACATGTGAAGGTAATGTTTCTAAGTAATTTAATACCATAGGTTTCGGATCCGCGCCATCCATCATCCTATGTAAATTCTCGATTATCTCTCGAGGATTGTAATTCGGTATCTTCGTCATCCATCCGGTACCGATACCATCAGCACCGTTCACTAATACCATAGGAATCACAGGCGTGTAGAAGACAGGTTCGATCTTTTGATTGTCGTCGTACTCGTGTCTCAACAGTGCGTCGTCATGCTTGTGGAATATATACCTTGCCAAAGGACTATGGAAAAGAAAGACCGGTATGCAGAGATACATACAACTTCTTTTTTTGTAGATATCTACATCGTAATAAGAGGTAAATACCTGAGCATCGTGAAAATGTATCTCGGACTGGCGGCATCCTTTCCGCCAGCAAGTCTTGTACCGAATTGACCGATGGGTTGCAGCAAATTGATATTATTGCTGCCCACGAAATTTTGCGCGAGATTAATTATGGTCGCCATCAAGGACGTCTCGCCGTGATGATAAGCCGAATGCTCAGCGACCGATCCTGCCAATTGCGCAACTTTCACCTCACGTTTGTCATTGCGTTTTAAACAGGTGAACAATACTTTTCTCTGGCCCGGTTTAAGACCGTCCATCAAATTCGGGATGGATCTCACGTTATCGTAATTGCTATACAGCACCAATTCGACATTGATAAAATCTGAGAAAGAGACGGTGCGCGTATCCTTCTCATAGAGATAACGCTCGCCGAGACCAATTTCCTTTCGTCTCTTCGTTTCATTCATATGATTCATCAACCAGTCCTTACGCTGGTCTACGCATTTCTTGCTGAACGCCATAATGATATTCTGATCGTCCTGTGTGCCGTCGTATCGGAAACGTATTCTGTGTCTGGTCATATTCTCGAAGTACTCCTTTGCCTCCTTGGCAGTGGACGTACCCAAACCTATGTAATCCCCCCAAAAAAATCTTATTAGACAAATCTTATACGAAAATAAATAATTCATAAAATAATAGAAAACACAAGATTTTTTTTTAGTAAACACCTTTGTAGTATTTGATCTTATACGTGTGAAAATTTTCCGTTTCCTTCTTCCACATTTCAAATTCGGGCAGAGAGAAGAAAGATAAAACTTGGCTGCCCTTTGTGGCCTTTACAATCGGCGTAATAAATTCTTCGATGAAGTTCAGCTTTAACAACGATGGCCAGTTGTGGTGGATAAAATTTATCAACAGACCTTTGATATGTGAACCGTCCTAAACAAATGCAGATTGTAAAAACAAATTAATTGTAAATATTTACAATATTATATATGTGTGTATATATGTGTATATATATATAAATTTTTTTTACCTGATCCTGATCAGTCATGATCATCATCTTTCCATAGCGTAACGTCTTCAAATCGTCTCGAGTCTCATATTTCTTTTTATATTGAAGACCAAGGATTTTTATTAAATTATTGATTTCAGCGTTTTCCAAGATCTGCTTATGGGTTGCTTCTCGTACATTTAACATTTTACCTATGATCAAATACCAATTAACATTATTATTATTATTATTAAAATCTAGCCATTTTTTCAGAAAAACAAATTCACCTCTCAATGGAAATATGCCATATTTATCTCTGCCTATGGAAGCGATACCGGACACAGCCATTGTTTTGGCTGAGTCTCCCTCAGTCAATATGAGAGTGCATTCCAGGGATCTTGCAGTTCCCGCGTCATTAGCGTCTTCCAATTTGGGTATACCGTGAAGCTTTCTTTGCTTTGATTTAGGGCCCAACTTCTCAAGCTGACTATCAGCTTTAAACTTCGCCCAGGACAACACTGCTTCCACAACACCGATTTTTGTGATCTACAATTGTATTTGAAAAGAGTCAGACGCGCACAAATGCATAAATCTTTGATACAAATATTCACACTTACCGAAGTAATAAATTTATCAGTTAGTGCGCATTTAGAGCCAAAGCTTTTCTGCTGCAAGGTCATATTCTCCTTAGTTTGCGAATCAAAAGTGGGATTGTTGATAAGACAATTTACAAAAATCCACAAGTGATTTTTAATTTGAAACGGCTTAATGGTTATGCCAGCTTTATTCTTCTTCTTTAACGTTTCAATCAATTGTTTGACTATTAATTCTGTGACGTGATCGACGTGTCTCCCACCCTATAGAGATATATTTAGTGAGTTTAAATATTCAGCAACTTCATAAGAAATTACTGCACATAATTGCTCTCTTACCTTTGTCGTTGCAATACTATTTACAAAGGACATCTGTTGAAATCCTTTGTCAGACAAAGTGAGAGCTACTTCCCAGCGTGGACCACAATTCTCATACACAACTTTCAATGGATTACCGACATCATCTTCTTTACCTTTGATGTAACAGTCTACATAATCCTTAAAATTCTTAACTGGTATACGGTGTCCATTTAGATAAACCTTGACGCCCTTCGAAGAGGCAGCTACGTCATACGCTCTTCGAGACATTAGAGAGACAATATCGTCGTCGAGAGACTGCATCTTAAACTTGGTCAAGTCTGGCGAAAACGTAACCTTTGTAAAATCCTCTCCATAGTACTCTTTAATTCTAGGTTCGCTAGCTTTTCCCATATTATTGCCCCACGTCTGTAAAAGAAAACAAAATTATAATATACACGGTAGAACTAGGAATTGATATCAGTAATCCGTTCTTTTTAGCTGAACTTCTTGAACAGCTCATTTTTTCTCTTTTTCTCTCCAATAAAAAAGAAAAAAAAAGATGAACCTTTATAAAAAGTTCAATTGTACAAAGGACCAAGGCTTGTTTCTTTTCATACTCTAGGATACTGAACTTCTTGCATTGTTCATCTTTCCTCATTTTTTTTATATTGGAGAGAGAAAGAAAAAAGATAAACCATGCAAGAAGTTCACAATTCCTACAATGTGGAAAAAGAACAAAGCTCAAATCTAAAGTATTTGTACCCACTTGTTTCAAACTCTTCTTGTATTCTTTCGTCGCGGTCTCAACGGTAAAACGATGACTGAAAATGTTACACAGCTTGGCACCGTAACCGTTTCTACCACCTGTCACCTTTTCCTCTTCATCATCATAGTTCGACGATGTTAAAAGGTGACCAAATATCATGGTAGGTACATACATGTTCTCTTCCTTGTGTATTACTACAGGGATGCCTTTGCCATTGTTCCATACAGAAATGGTGTTGTTTTCTCTGTAATAACATTTAATTAACAATTATAAATAATTTATGCTAATTTCTTTAAAATTTGGAAAAATGTTTCTTCAAATAACTCACGAGTCGATGTCAATCTTGATCATATCCATCTTAGGATCGCGTTGTTTGTTATCAGCAGCGTTCACCAGGATCTCATCAAAAATTTTATACAATCCAGGAACGTATTTTATTTCCTTTTGTACCATCATCTCCTTCTCCTTGTCGAAGACCCACATCATTTCTGTTACCGGTTCCACGGAACCAATGTAGGTATCTGGACGCAGCAGGATGTGCTCCAACTGCGATTTCTTTTGATAGATGCCCTCAATGGTTTTCGACTTGCCAGCAGTTGACTTAGCAGCCGGCTTGCCGTCGCCAGCTGCCCCATTTTCCACGGCCGTACTCATTCTGGTACAATGTTCTTCTAGATATCTATAGATCAAATAGACATTACACATATGGGAATGCACACAAACTACTGTTGCAAAAAAATAAACAAATACAAAATTATATTAGAAAAACTGCTATTTTTTGTTCAACTGTTTTTCTTTTTCGGAAATCAATCAAATTCAACAGCCACGGACTCTACTCGTATCTATCTGTAGAAGGCTCTAAAATTCGAAATTCGACATAGACGCGGAGACATTTACTTCTAGGGGAGTGCTTTCCCTCCACCTGGGGACGGAAGCTATTACCGCAGGTGCAGGCGTCCACGTTGCAAGGATCTTTGAAAAATAAAGCGGGAAAGTGCAGTCATCTAATTGGCGCGATTTCGAGGGAAACGACGCCGTTTGTCTCGGGGACACCTGTCCTCTTTCTCCTTCTCCTACCCCCCACCCCGTGACTCACGAAAGATTGTCGCGAAACGTGAGTCCGCGGACCCGGCGCGGGCGACCGGGCGGCGTACGTTGCGTACCTTCAATGATCGCGCCTTGGCGCGCGTCGGAAGCGTGTCGCTCGCTGCTTGGCGTCGGTCGTCTCTAGGACAGCAGAACCTCCATTCGCGGGACCGCGAATGCTAATTATTGGCATATCACAGGCAAACGCGGGGCGGCCGTCTCGCTGGACGCACGCGTCGACGAGCACGCGACCGTGATCTTCCCTCGCGGTAACCGGTGATCGTCGGCCACGCACGCGAGAGGCAAGGTACTCGCCAACGTACACCACACTCCGCACCTTCGCGCTTATACCGCGTCGTCCGTGTTTCCGTTGCTCGCTTCGCGCTACTCGGCTTGCCCCCGAGAACAGAGCTGCCAACGTTTCGCCGCGAAACGCACGATTGCCTGTCGGGGATTGGTCTGCCGCTAGCAAGTTTTCAAAGTGCCTAGGGACTTTTATTGGGAAAGAAACGATACTGTTGAAAACTACCTAATTCGCATCAGTCACTAGGCTTAACGGTTAATTTTAAATCAGTTTTAATCGAGTCTAAACGCAACAAAAAGAAATTCGAATTTTTTTATCTACTAATACTTTTGCATGAAATCTGGATTAAAAAAACGTCTGCATTAAAAGAAAATGAATCTTTAAATATTTAGGACTAAACACTTCAACTTTACGATTAATATCTAAATGGAATGTGACTGTGTAACCTGTAACCCTCGAGTTAGAACCTATACATTTTATATATACCGTTTTTTAAAAGCGTAACAGGACCCACAAAGGAACTCTAAATCTACATGGCGTATAGGAACTGATAATCTTCCCCACTCCTATTACTACTATTTAGTTTTTTCGAATTTAATTCTTTCTTTTAAGTGTTTATAACAAAAAATTAATAATTCTATCAATGTTAATAAAATACTGCAGATATCGCTCGAGCTAATCGCTAATTAAGTTAAATTGTTTATCGTCTTATTCGATCTCTAAGTAGGACAAGGAGAGGATTAATATTAATGGAAATTCTGGATGCGCAATTCCTCAATAACGACGCATTTTTCTGAGGCACGTGTTGTCGTGCTTACAGTGTATCTTTATACAACTATTCTTAATCCATTATCTATCATACGGCAACGTTAATTTTTTTTTGCAAGATTACTGTTGGATACTTCACTGCTTTGTTCGGTATTACATTCAAAAGATTTGTCGGTGGTTTTATATGCTTGCTTTTCTACCGTGGACACGTTATTAAAAAGAAGAGAAACGACCACAAGTTCGGCACTACGAGAACGGCAGAAAAGAAAGCATATAGACGCGGAATAATAAATCGAAGTTAAATACAAAATGAAAATCACTACTGCTGTCTCCGGTCTCGTAGGTTTTTGACGATTGGTTTTTCGCAGCAGCTGTCCACATTGTTGAAAAATTGTCGAAATTCTTGCTAGGAGGGGCGCGGCTTAATGGAATGATGATTGGACGAATGAAGAGATCGGTAGTAGTGAGGAAGAGTACCTGTGGAAAAAGAATTAAGTAGACTACATTGTGTACATGTACATGAGTATCATGTATTTGTAATTTACAAATTGTATTGTAAAATATACGTATCGACGATTAGTCGCAAAGCTGAGTTAACAAAAAGAGAACTAGACACTTAATTTAAATTAATGCTGCATCTTCACAAAAATAACAAACACTGAAATTATGACAATATTAACGAATAAACAAAACAACACGTAGAAAGAAATTGCCGCTATATAAATTTCTTAAAGTAACAATGTGCGAAAAAATGCTGAGCTCCTATAAGGCGGCAACTCACCAGCGGTTACAACGCGAATTGCACTGCGTTCGCGAATGAGGATTTTCGTTAGTACGGCTGGTGCCTCTGATTTTGGCGACCGCCACCACCTCCTCCTCTTTGCTTGCCGTAGCCTGAACCACCTGGAACAATGCCGACACTGCGCCGTTAGTTCATTTATCTCTATAGCGCAGATCTATATTAACTACAATTATACAATTATAATTACACAAGTTAACGAAGAACAGATGAGTTTTACGATGTACTACGCACATCTCGGTAAGAATACACTACGCTATCAATAGCAACCAAATACTACGAAAGAGGATATTACTACTATAAATATAAGAACAAAGAGGCTACAGGCTAAGGTAGTAAGCTGCATTCTTTTCAGATTCATACCCTTCCTTTTGACACGCATCTCTCTAGTATTCTAATAATACTTCTAAAATTCTAACAACACTTTCACCGCCTTTGTTCATGTTATAACAAAACAGTAATTAAGCAACATGATCTTGTAAGCAAGAAATTTGTAAGCAAGAAATGACAAAAGCAAGACAAACAAAAAATTGTTTTTTTTCTTTTTTACGAGTACTTTAATGCTTCTACTAAAAATTAATCGAGAAAATTTATATCGAGATTACATTTATCAGACTGTAAATCAGGAAGGTTAAATTGCTTTCGTTGCAATCAAAGGGTTGCAAGGATGGGTGCAATTCTAGCGGTGGCAAAGCTAAATTATAAAAAGAGAAAAAGAGCAAAATACAAAATGATGGGTAGTAAAGTATATCAAGGAACGCTGTAATGCGTACCTTTACCGCGTACACCACCGCGCCCGCTCGCGTAGCCACCATCGTAATTACCACCGCCATAGCCATAGCCATCTGCGTTTCATGAAACACATGGTACAATGGAGTCAGTATCCGCACGTACCATCGAGATTTCAATGCATTATAAGAAGTAAAACAAATAAATCTAAAACATCGTGACTGTGCAAAAAAAAAGTATCGAAATTTAAAGGGAAAAATTCTGATCTGAGAAAAACGATGTAAAAATACTCTCCGAAGATCGCCAGGACACTGACCATGATAGAAAGTACCTCACCCTGGGACATTACTTAAGTTCAAATTCGATTTACTATAATCTCTGCTGTATGATAAAGAACAAAGGATAATCACCACCATATCCGGTGTAATCATAACTTCCGTAACCGCCGTAACCGCCGCCGTAGTAATCGTATCCCCCGTAACCGTCGTACCCACCGCCGTAGCCTCCTTGGCCATAGCCGCCGCCGTAGCCGCCTCCGTAGCCCTGTCCCCAACCACCACCTTGTCCTCCGAATCCGCGACCTCGACCGCCGCGAGCTCCTCCTCTACCTCGACCCATCATTCCGCCACGCATCCCGCCCATACCGTCCAATTTAGGCGTTGCTTTCTTCACATCCACCTGTTACATAAAAAGGTCAAAATTGATAAGAAAAATTACATTTGTTGATTGACTTTTAAATTGTAAAAGTTGTATCTTGAATAATAATAATAATAATAAAAGTGAAGAGGCAAATAAAAAAGTCAAATACTGTAATTGATGCATATATATTAACAATTCAAATATTAAGGTGTTGGATACCTTCTTTGAAATTGTTACATAACCATATTGAATTGTTAATATATACGTATCACTATAAGTGCTTGACTTTCATTTGTCTTCATATTTTACTAATTTATTGTTTGTAATTATCCATTAATTAACTTCAATAACTCCTCGTGCTGACTAAAAAAACTCACAGCTTTTCCATTGATGGTCTGTTTGGGTGTCTTAAGAAGTTCATTAACCACTTGTTCCGATTCAAACGTAATAAAGCAGAACCCTTTCCTTTGGTTCTTTGTCTTATCAAACGGCATCTCTACTTCGACGATCTAAAACGAGAAATAAGCGATGATTCACTTTCCTTTTTGCTCATTCTCGCATCTGTTTCTAAGTAAAAAAATATTTACGTTTCCAAATTGTGAAAAGAAATTCTTAATATCGTCATCAGACAGCTCCGTCGAGAGACCACCGACGAAGATCTTACCATGCCTAGCTTTCGCTTTCTTAGGATCTACTTTTTTGTTGTTTATAACGTGATCACCAGCTGACATGATCTGCAAGAAATCGTTAGATTTGTTTTGAGAACAATAAACATTTAATATTTGAAATATTTTTCATTTCATTGACCGATCAATAAAATAATAAATTACCTTATCGAGAGCTTCGGCTTTAGCAAAGACAATAAAGGCAAAACCTCTCGATCTTCCCGTGTTGGGATCTGTTTTGACATTAATACTCTCAATGTCGCCATATGTACTAAAATGTTCTCTTAATTCCTCTAAAAAAAAAAAAAAAAAAAACAGAAAAAATAAGATTTATGAAGAATAAAATATAATTTTTTAATAAATGCAAATTATTAAATGTGAAAATACTCACTGTCAGTGGTTTCCCAGCTCAAGCCACCGACAAATAATTTTCTGTAAACAGTAAAAAGAAATAAAATTTTTTAAGTAAATGTAATAAAGGACAACGCGTTTTTGCCGCCCTAACTCTCCAACCGCTATTGCGGTACTACTATCATTGCGATATTATTTCAATTAAATTTTTATAGGCACACAAAAGTTAAAAAATAAACGAAAGAGAGAAATAGAAATTGAATGTGCCTATCAATCATAGAGTCCTGATTACTTCCGGTCAACCTGCAAAGCAATGGAACTAATTTATTTTTACCAAACAAAAAACAGCGATTTTTACAAGTATTAAATAAAGCTAATTGATTCTACAAATTTAATGTTATGTCAATTTAATACTACATTCCTATGCAAATTAATGTCGTACTAAGTTTTAACAGAGTGCAATGATTGATGATCCATGATGCTACATCTGAAAAAAAGCACTGCAAAAAAATTTTATTGTATTTATAATTTATTACAAAGCACACTAAATCGCTCAAATTGCAGGAAATAGGAATTCCAATTGCAGCGACACACAATGTAGGTGTTGTCCTACGTATAGATTTGGAAAAATAAACACGTTCCTTGCGTGTGAGACTTAACAAGAATTGTTATACTGACAATAAAAGGGGTAAAGTTACAAGATACCAAGATATTCCTAGAACAAATGAACTTTTATCAAGTTAAATGTATGTTGTTGTTACAAAATTACATACGCAGTTGCTACGCGATAGCGTAGTGAAATTGAAGTTACGGAGAGACGGCGGCTTTGCGCATACAGGTCAACTCGATTTATGTTACATCACATATATAACAAGTTTCGTGAAAAAAAAATATTAAAGGAAAAGTTTTAGAAAAAAAGGGTACATATGCGTAAGTATGTATATGTGTATATATGTGTGTAAGTGTAGTAGAAAAAAAAACGCATCAAAGAAAGCAAAGTACTGTTATTACAATGGTGATCCAAATAAGCTATACAACTCCAGTTGAGATATTCTGCTGCCCCTAAAGAAAATACAAATAACTTCTCTAAGTTACAAAAATCCCGATTATTAATTGGCCCAAATTATATAGTGGCATGTGGTAGATTGACTGCAACTCTATATTGGAAAAGCTAAAAATTAATTTCCACATTACAATAAATTAACATTTGGTCACTGCACGATTTTGTTCTGTTTCTATCTTTCTCGTTCTTTGCTTTTTTTTTTATTCGACTTCTTTTTAAACATTATATTGTGCATTACATTGGACACTCGTACGCATACATATATAGAGGATATTCTATCTTACAGTTCGTCAAGAAGGCTTACATTACATACAACTTGTCTCGAGTCTCAAGTGATTTCACTTTTCATATTTTTTCTATCACATTCAAACAATAAGCTGCAATATGTACACACTGGACGTTTTTCTATCTTTTCCTTAAACTTTTTGTTTTTTTTCCGGCAATGTTAAGTCTGTACTTATATACGTTTATTGATATAGATATATAAGTCGTTTTCATATCATCTATTGCTGATGATAAATACCATGGGTACCAGTCTCTCGCCGGTATCTGTTGTCAGGTCAGGTCACAGTTAGCCGGTTGCAAGCAGCCCGCCATAATCGCACTGGGACGTTTTGCCACCTGCAGACCAAGTCACAGAAACTGCGTTAATGGCGTTCCGGAGCCTATTGGAGATGTTTGCATTGGCCCTAGTGTCTCTGCGTTTTGCTCATGCCCAAATAATCCAAATATCACACTCGAATCAGCGGAAATTACTCTACTCTGTATTATCCAGCGGGCAAGCGTGTGTCGCTACACACGGTATTTTGATCTCAAGTAACATTTAACTCGATTTGACTCCTTAGAACACACATTTCGTGTTGTGACGTAACATGGATGGACTTGAGAACTCGATGGCTCGATCGTTCACAATAATTTCCGACCCCAAAGTTCATTCACGAAGCCTCACAGTTTTCAATTCAGAGGTGCCCAGACAAGCATTCGGACGGATTTGTCAATCGTTTTCGAGCAATTGACTAGATTCTGAATTTTCTGACCGTAAACTGTTACTGTGAATAAGGAAAGGATGACTCGTAACTGATCAAACGTGGACTTTTTCAAAATTACATTCTATAAAAAAAAAAAAAAAATAGAAATACAATACAAAATGTTATTTCTTACAGAATATATATAAATAGATCTACAAATATACATACAAACTTTTTATCAATGATGAAATTGTGACTGCCTTCCATTAATTATAGGACTAGAAGAGAGTTAATTGGCTGAGTGAGAACAGAAAGAAGAAATTTTACAAAAAAAGTTAGAAAGCTTGAAAAAACAGGACACATACCTCATAATAAGTAACAACACATGTGTAATCGTAATCACAATATAATAATGAGTATAATTATATTTACCTTAATTTATTTATGTTAAACAATATGTAAAATATCTCAAACAGATTTACTACGAGTGCATTGGTAATCGATAGGACGCAGTAAAATTGTTCAATTGCATAATTCACATTTGTGTTTACGTCTCTGTATACAAAATATCTAATTTGTAAACATTCGCGTGATAATGGGAAATACCGTGTTAAAAAGTGACGTCAGATTTACCGCGCTTCGCGCTCTACTCGCGGCGCAAAAACGTGACGCGGTCGCAAACATGAACGGCGTTATCGCGAAGGAGAAAGAGTTGGAGGAAGAGAGAAAAGGGAGAAGAAAAATGAGAGGGCGGTAGGGGCGGGTGAGGTAGACGGGGAGAAAGAAACAAAGCGGCAAAAAATCGAACGCGAGCGTACGAAATGACGTGCGGAGTGCACGCGACACGAAGCGGAGCGGAGCGGATCTCCTCATGCTACGGACGGCATGAGAAAAAAATGAAAGAAAATAATAGAAAAAAAAGAGACCGCAACCCCGAGCCACGACGACGATAACGTTACTCTGCCATATTCGCGGGCGCCGGAAACAAAAAGAAGCATACCGGCGAGCGCGTCGCGGCCGAGCGGCGCGGGTGGATTGCGCGGGCGAGTGATCGGCGCCCGGTGTACAACCGATGCGCGCGGATTACATTTTCGCCGCGAATCGGCCCATCGCCATCTTGTCCGGCTCATGTCGGAAGCGAGACCCGCCGCAGGGGACGCCGAGCGATTTCGCGGGAAACCGTCTCGATGGGACGCGACCGCGAGCAGGCATCGTTACCGTTGCCGGGTTGTCGAGGGATCGGCGGGCATCGCGAACCGCGCCCGGATCACGCGGCTGTGCCGCGCTGGTGTTTGCAAGGGCCGGGCGTACGAGCGGAAAGCATCTTACCTGTCCTCCTGTGAGTCCTGGCCATTCTCCACGGCGTCTCCGCCGCCGCCGCTCTCGGCCTCGCCGTTCTTCTCGAAATTTTGCTCCCCCACGTCGTCACTGAAGTCCTTGTGCTCTTGCTGATCAGCCATTGTTTACAGCCGCGTTTCGCGCACTCGTTGCGTTAACGATACGAGGGAAGATCGGAAAGATAGAAAATAATTTCAATCGCACTTACAGCGACGACTGCAGCGGCGAGACGAATCTCTGGCAAGAGAAAGAGACGGCAGTATGGAATGCCCGCGACGATTCTGCGAATGCCGAACCGACCTGCCCCCTACTGGCGGGAACGCGGAACACGTGGCACGCGTTGACCGCATTCGGCGGACTTGTCAGAGTTGAAGGAGCGCTCGCTGTTATTGGTGTATTCTTCTAGATCTAGAAGTCTAATTGGTTGAGTTCGCTAAACGCTTCAGATAAGCGGGGCACGACCAATCGGAAAGACCGAGCAAGCTTCTTTGTTTAGATTGGACAAATTCAGAAAGCGTTAAAGCGGCGTCTACAATACCAGAGAGGAACCTGAGAGCGGCCACGGCGGCCTTTTTCCTATAACGCTTCGAAACTCCAGTACACTAGTGACGCACATCTATTCTGGTCAGAATGGGAACTACGTGTCACATCCATTTTGCAACCCGCCGTTAAAAACAGTGTGGATGTTAGCACGGACAACAACCCACATCCATCTCTCGAGAAATGGATGTAGGTTGTTGTCCGTGCTAACATCCATTTTGCTGCAAATAAAATCTGACGCGTATCGCGTATGTTGCATCCAGAACAGGGGTCGAGAATGTGCACAAATGATTAATTACGTCTACTTTCGCGTAATTTTTTATTTATTATAGTCTGAATTATTTACATTAACATTGATATTAATATATGTCATTGCAAGTATTCAAACAAATATTTATTAAAATTTAATAACTTTTTTTCTCAGTGTAGAATCTCTTGATATAAAAAAATAATTTTAATAAAATAAATAGAAAAATATTTTTCAATAAATTTTATTATTAAAAACAATATTAATCACTACTTTACTTTTAAATTGCCGCGTTTTAACTTCTGTTCGACCAATCACGCATTCATATTCGATCATAACGTATCCCATAAAATCAGTCGGCTCTTTCCTGTTGTCGAGTAAACACGTGTTGTCTGTTCGTCGCGCGTAAACACGGGTTTTATCGAGCTACATATTTTCGCACGCCGAATAATTATTTACAGTGATCGTTACTCGAAGTGATCGTTAATTAGTTACTCAAGTTTTATTGATCAAGTGAATAAATTATGTAATATGATATTAAAGTGATAATTTACGAGAGGATCAAGGAAACTTTGGTCTGTCTTATTGTGGAGACAACTAATTGATCGCTGTACAGAATAATACGTAAGTAAATGCATGTCCAAACTTGTTCACGCAAGCACGCGCGCACGTGCGCGCGTGCGTTTGCTTTCTCTCTCTCTCTCTCCCTTCCCCCCCTCTCTCTCTCTGTAACAAAAAAAGTACTACTGTTTCTAAAAACTCGAGATGTAAATACTTTTGTAGATTTCGTGCAATTCTTTGTTCAATTCTTTGACTGTACAAAGAATTTCCTGGCACTTCTCTTATTAAAATCATTAAAATTAAGATAAAAATTAATTACATTTTTAAGTTAAAGCTAGCATTGTGATGTGATAGAGAGAGAGAGAGAGAGAGAGAGAGAGAGAGAGAGAGAGAAAGTGAGAAAGGAGAAATACTTGTGTTGTATCAGTTGAGCGCAGCAGGCACCTCACGACACACTCGCACGTAACGGTGAATGTGCCGCCCCTGCGTACCATCTGTATTCGACCCTTGATACGCTAACTTAATCGACTGATATTTTAAAATCTAAGCGTCTGACAAATTTTTGGCAAAGGAAAAATCGTTTTAGAATTCGACCAGGAATACGTTCCTTAAAAGACAACGGGTTATTCTGAATCACCCTGTATACAGGACTTACAGTATTGTTTATATGTTCATTTATAAATTTACGTTTAATTTCTATATGCTTTTTACCTTTAGTAACCTTCCCTTCTTCTGTATTTTCTAACATGTGAATAGATGCCTTATTATCTATATATATATTAGTAGGTTTTGATTCATTTTGCAGTTTTAACTCTTCTATAACTCGTCGTATCCAACAAACTTCTTGTATGCTCAATGTTACAGCACGATATTCTGCTTCAGCCGACGATATTGCAGTTATCTTCTGCTTCTGAGTTAACCACATGATAGGACCGCCGTTGTCGACTAGCAATCCACTTGTAGAGCACATATCAGCACCTCCTGAACCCCCGTAGTTTGAATCTGTATACACACGTAACTCCGTGTTTCCGTTGAAGAAAATGCCATAATTATCCGTTCCTCGTAGGTATCTGAATATGCGTTCAATTATTTTCCAATGACTGACCCTTGGCTTATTGATTTGACGACTTACATAGTTGACTGCGTAGCTTATGTCTGGTCAAGATATGGTACTGAGATATAACAGACATCCCACTGCTTCACGAAAAGGTTTGTTAGACAGTACTTGATCATTTGTTACTTCGTTTGTCATCATTCCTGGTTCCATTGGAGTACTGGCTTCATTTGCTTCATTGAAGCCAAACTTTTCTAAAATTTTGTCAGTGTATCCTGGTTGGTTGACAAATATGCCATACTGTAGGAAATTTATTTCCATACCGACATATTTCAATTTTCCATATTTTGGATTTTTGGACGTGACTTCAGAATTTGCAGATAGATTAATCAAGAGTTGATCCAAATCCTGGTGATTTTTACTTACGATGAGTCCGTCGTCAACAAACAGTGCTATTATTACAGTTCTCTTTGCGTTGTAGAACAAACAAGGATCATCATCCGTCGCTTCAAAATTTAATGTTTTCAAGTAACTTGTAAATTTTACATTCCAAGATTTAGGTGCTTGCTTCAGACCGTATAAACTCTTCAATAACTTGCAAACTCTTCCAGATCCGTCATCATAGCCTTGAGGTTGTGACATAAATATGTCCTCAGTAAGATCTCCATTCAAGAAGGCAGTTTTAATGTCAAAAGTCCTTACATGTTTGTATTCTTTTACTGCGAAACTCAATAGTAATCTGATGCTGGCATGTCGAACCACTGGGGAGAAGGTTTCAAAATAATCAGTGCCTTGCTGTTGATCATATCCACGTGCGACCAGGCGAGCTTCCATTTTTCCATCATCCTTAATTCGAAATACCCAACGATTACTTAGTGCTTTGCGACCTTCTAGCAGTTCAGTCAGTGACTATGTATGTGTTTTGTCCAATGAGTGCATTTCATCGTCCATTGCATGTTTCCACTTTGGATTGCTTAAAGCATCCTCGACCGATATCTCTTCCACGTCTCCGATTAATGCCATTAGATTTGAAGCACATGGATCATACCTGTTGGGTGGCTTCAGAAGTTTTCTGTCTCGTCGAAAATTTGTGATTCTTCGTCCACTTCATCAACGCTGACAAAGCTTTCTTCATCGCTTGACTCTGTATCATGATTCTCCTCCTGTCGATTGACATGCTACTCTTTTTCAGAATTTTTGATGTGTTTTTTTTCTTTCAGGCCTTTTGGTTTTCTATTAAGAAAGATTTCCATCGAGTTTAGGTTTTGATTCAATTTTTCATCAAAAATAACATCACAAGATATTTCTATTTTTCTTTTGTCTGAAACATATATACGATAACCTGTTTCTTCAAGATCATAACCGACAAAGATGCCTTTCTGACTTTTCTTATCCAACTTCTTACGATCCTTATTTGGTATGAGTATGTAGCATTTACAACCAAATGGCTTCATAGACTTGATACTCACATGACGTCCAAACCAAAGTTCAGTTGGACTTTTACCTTTGACCGAGCTGGTACCTGTACGATTTATGGTAAACACGGAATAATTCATAGCTTCAGCTCAAAGTTGCTTGCTAAGATTTCCAGTATGTAATTCGGCACGAGCAGCTTCCATTATAGTTCTCATTTCTCTTTCAATACGTCCATTTTGTTCTGGAGTGTACTTTGCAGAACGTTCATGAAATATTCCAAGTTCTACAAGTATCTTTCGACTTTCAGTATTTTTAATTTCTTTTCCATTTTCTGACTTTAGAGTTTTAACCTGTCGATCAAATTGATTGTTAACCAACTTTAGAAAAATATTGAGCTTTTCAATTGCTTCTGACTTATTTTTCAAAAAATATATGGTTCGATAATGGCTATAGTCGTCCTTAAACAAGAGAAAGTATTTGGCTCCTCCTAATGAAAATTCGTTCATTTCTCCTAAATCTACGTGTATGACATCCAGACATTCTGTAGCTGTATTCGGATTCGTTTTGTGTATAGTGCGACATTGCTTGCCATAAGCACATCCTTCACATACGTAACCATTCCAGTCGTCGATATATTTTATGTCGTTTCTTTTCAGTATGTCTCTGACATAAGTGACATTTTGGTGTGCAAGTCGTTTGTGCCAATCTTTTATTGATATAGCTGTCAAACATTGATCTTTATTGTTCCTTACTCTCATTCGAAATAATCCTTTCGTTCTGTCTGCTATTAGTACTGGATTGTTATTTTCAAGGATAATTGACTGACTTGCATTTGCTTGTTGAGTGTATCCTTTATCCAATGCAGTTGTTAACGAGAAAAGGTTGAATGTTAACTCTGGTACATACAAGACTTGCTGAAGTACTATGGGATACCATTCCTTACCATTATAAGCTGTCATGTGTACATCGCCCATGTTATATGATTTTAGTTTCGTTGAATCGCCTAACATTATCGTTGCAGAATTTTATATCGTTGTGAGATTTGACATCCAACTTAGATTTCCAGTCATGTGATGTGTTGCTCCACTATCTTGATACCATGATTTATGATCATCTGATATTTGTTCTATTTCCGTTGCGGAAAAGGCAATTGATATGAAAGCTTTTACATCTTCCTTTTGCAATTTAGGACACCCTTTTATAAAATGGCCAACTTCCTGACAATTATTACATTTATAGTTTCTTTTACAATAATCCAAATACTCTTGACACGGCTTTCCATGACACTGACTTTTTTGATGTCCAACTTTGCCACATTTAAAACATTTATTGTTGTAATTGCTTGATGACTGATTCTGATTTCCTTTCCATTGTGATAAATTTTTCTTGTGATGCGTTTTATTATAGAGTTTGTTATTTTTGCCTTTAGAAATTAATGCACTTTCTACTGAATTGCCGTCTCTCAATTTTATACGTTGTTCTTCTTGTTGAAGTCGCTCCATTAATTTTGAAATTGTTTTATCAGTTGATACTGTCGAATCCCGGGCAGAATGGAAGTGACTAAACCTTTCTGGTAGACTATTCAAAATTCGAGAGATAATCCAATCATCTTCTATTTTTTCACCAATAGCACCCAGCTATTGCGCTAACCCATCTATGGCAAGACAGTTGTCGACTGCAATCTTATTATCATCGTATTTATAAGCGAAGAATTGAATGCGTAGTCCATCTTTGGTCGATTGAGACCTTTTACCATACAGCGTTTCCAGACGTTCGAGCATTACCGAAGCAGTTTTGCATACACATATTTTCAATGCTATACTTTCATCAACGTTTATGCCTATGATCGTTTGTGCTTCCAAGTCTTTCCTACACCATTCAACATACGAAGCATCGTTTTCAGAAGGCTTGACTGTAACACCTGTGGCTATATTATAGAGTGCTTTCGTTCTTAGTATAAGATTTACTTTGAAGCGCCATGATGTGTAATTACTTAGAACTGTATTATCAGACTTTTCGACTAGCTTGTCCAAGTTCAATTTTGCTTAAATCATGATTAGCTTTCAATACTAATACTTGTATTATTCTCGTCTATATAACCTCACTTTACTGACTCTTACTTGCTTTACTCGGTTTTTTTTTTGGAGGTTACGTTACTATTTCCGCTATTTTTGCACCTGGGCCCATAACCTGTTATTGTGAGATACAATTGATGTGCAGGGAACAGTGCAAAAATCAGGGAATCTTGAATCGGACCAATTGAGATAGAAATGCAACTTGAACTTTTATTAAAATTATACTCAATGTACACTCAATGGGCTAGCGCCTGCAACAAGAATACAAGTAATTCATTTCTCGCAAAATAAACTAAAAATATTGCAACTTAGTAATTAAAAGAATATTACATGCTATGCACTTGCACGTATAAAATTTTGATTTATCACGCTTACGATTAGACAAAGGAGATGAAGAACGACAGTACACACAGTGCATAGAGATACAACAGTACGCTAGATAGTCTCACGAACTAACAAAGCACTACTTATCATCGCCATCTACAAATACTTAAACCCAACAGATCCATTATGATAAAAGTTAGAAATCTTCGGTGGGCTATCAGAACAGAGATATTAGAGAAATTCGCAAAAATAGTTTTACTAAAAAATTTCGTACTTTGAGTGATATAACTGTTTCGTCTATCACTTTAGCGATTCGATACATCATGATAAAAGTTAGAACTCTTCTGGGGGCTATCAAAACAAAGAAATATTGGAGAATATGGCAAAAAAAATTTTACCAAAATTTCGATCTTTGACTGATATAAGTCTTTCGTTTTTCACTCGAGCGATTCGATCAATCATGATAAAAGTTAGAAGTCTTCTGGGGGCTATCAGAACACAGAAATATCGGAGAAATTGGCAAAAAAAATTTTACTCAAAAATTTCGAACTTTGACTGATATAAGTCTTTCGTTTTACACTTTAGCGATTCGATTCATCATGATAAAAGTTAGAACTTTTCTGGGGGCTATCAGAAATCAGAAATATTGGAGAAATTCGCAAAAAATTTTACTCAAAGATTTCGATGTTTGACTGATATAAGTCTTTCGTTTTTCACTTTAGCGATTCGATCCATCATGATAAAAGTTAGAACTCTTCCGGGGGCTGTCAGAACACAGAAATATTCAAGAAAATCGCAATAAAAATTTTACTTAAAAATTTGGAGCTTTAACTGATATAGGTCTTTCGTTTTTCACTTTAGCGATTCGATCCATTATCATAAAAGTTAGAAATCTTCGGGTGGCTATCAGAACGCAGAGATATTGGAGAAATTCACAAAAAACATTTTACTAAAAAATTTCGAACTTTGACTGACATAAGACTTTCGTTTTTCACTTTAGTGATTCGATCCATCATGATAAAAGTAAGAAATCTTCTGGGGGCTATCAGAACGCAGAAATATTGGAGAAATTGGAAAAAAAAATTTTACTCAAAAATTTCGAACTTTGACTGATATAAGTCTTTCGTATTACACTTTAGCGATTCGACTCATCATGATAAAAGTTAGAACTCTTCTGGGGGCTATCAGAAATCAGAAATATTGGAGAAATTCGGAAAAAAAATTTTAATCAAAAGTTTCGACCTTTGACTAATATAAGGCTTTCGTTTTTTACTTTAGCGATTCGATCCATCATGATAAAAGTTAGAAATCTTCTGGGGGCTATCAGAACACAGAAATATTGGAGAAATTCGCAAAAAAAATTTTACTCAAAAATTTCGAACTTTGATATAAGTCTTTCGTTTTTAACTTTAGCGATACGATCATCATAATAAAAGATAGAACTCATCTGGGGGCTATCAGGAAACAGAAATATTGGAGAAAGTCGCAAAAAAAATTTTACTCAAAATTTCGATCTTTAACTGATATAAGTCTTTCCTTTTTCACTTCAGCGATTCGATACATCATGATAAAAGTTATAACTCTTCTGTGGGCTATCAAAACGCAGAGATATTTGAGAAATTCGCAAAAAAAATTTTACTCAAATATTGCGTACTTTGACTCATATAAATCTTTCGTTTTTCACTCTAACGATTTGATACATTATAATAAAAGTTAGAACTCTTCTCGGGGCTATCAGAACACAGAGAAATTTGCAAAAAAAATTTTACTCAAAAATTTCGAACTTTGACTCATATAAGTCTTTCCTTTTTCACTTCAGCGATTCGATACATCATGATAAAAGTTATAACTCTTCTATGTGCTATCAGAACACAGAGATATTCGAGAAATTCGGAAAAAAATCAATTCTACTCAAAAATTTCGAACTTTGACTGATATAACGCTTTCGTTTTTCACTTTAACGATTTGATCAATTATGATAAAAATTAGAACTCTTCTCGGGGCTATCAAAATACAGAGATATTTGAGAAATTCGCAAAAAAAATTTTACTCAAAAATTTCGAACTTTGACGGATATAAGTCTTTCCTTTTTCACTTCAGCGATTCGATACATCATGATAAATGTTATAACTCTTCTATGTGCTATCAGAACACAGAGATATTCGAGAAATTCGGAAAAAAATCAATTCTACTCAAAAATTTCGAACTTTGACTGATATAACACTTTCGTCTTTCACTTTAGCGGTTCGATCCATTATGATAAAAGTTAGAACTCCTCTCGGGGCTATCAGAACACAGAGATATTGGAGAAATTCGCACAAAAAACTGTCCTCAAAATTTTCGAACTTTGACTGATATAACTCTTTCGTCTTTCACTTTAGCGATTCGATCCATTATGATAAAGTTAGAACTCTCCTCGGGGCTATCAGAACAGAGAGATATTGGAGAAATTCGCAAAAAAAATTTTACTCAAAAATTTCGATATTTGACTTATATAAGTCTTTCCTTTTTCAGTTCAGAAATTCGATACATCATGATAAAAGGTATATATCTTCTGTGGGCTATCAGAACACAGAGATATTGAAAAAATTCAGAAAAAAACCAATTTTACTCAAAAATTTCGAACTTTGACTGATATAACACTTTCGTCTTTCACTTTATCGATTCGATCCATTATGATAAAGGTTAGAACTCTTCTCGGGGCTATCAGATCAGAGAGATATTGAAGAAATTCACAAAAAAAATTTTACTCGAAAATTTCGAAATTTGACTGATATAAGTCTTTCCTTTTTCAGTTCAGAAATTCGACACATCATGATAAAAGGTATATACGAGGTGTGTTCAAAAAGTATCGCGAATTTTGTGTTTTTTCAAAAATTATTTATTTATTCATGAATATCTATTTTGTCCCCTTCAAAGTAATCCCCATGAGATATTACACACTTGTGCCAACGGTTTTTCCAATCTTCGAAGCACTTCAAAAAATCATTTTTTTTTATCTTGTTCAGCTCCTCCTTCGATGCCGTCTTTATCTCGTCAAGCGTAGCGTAACGTCGTCCTTTCATGGGCCTCTTCAGTTTAGGGAACAAGAAAAAGTCACAGGGGGCCAGATCTGGGGAATACGGTGGCTGCGGCATCATTAGTGTGTTGTTTTTGGCCAAAAAGTCGCGCACAAGCAACGATGTGTGAGCAGGGGCGTTATCGTGGTGCAAAAGCCAATTTTTGTTCTTCCACAAATCCGGGCGTTTCTGGCGGATTGCTTCGCGCAAATTGCGCATAACTTGCAGGTAATATTCCTTATTGACCGTTCTACCCTGTGGCAAGAACTCATGATGCACCACGCCCCTGCAATCGAAGAAAACTGTCAGCAAAACTTTCACATTCGACCGAACTTGGCGCGCTTTTTTCGGTCTTGGTTCGTGCGGCAGCTTCCATTGAGATGATTGAGCTTTGGTTTCCACGTCATAACCATAAACCCACGATTCGTCACCAGTTATGACCCTCTGGAGCAAATTTGGGTCGTCGCGGACAGAGTCCAACATCTCATTAGCAATGTTCATGCGATGCTGTTTTTGGTCGCAATTGAGCAATTTTGGTACGAATTTCGCGGCGACCCGTCTCATGCCCAAATCATTGATAAAAATCGAATGGCACGAGCCAATCGATATGTTTAGGTCCTCAGCAACTTCTCTAACGGTGATTCGACGATTGGCCAATACCATTTTCTCCACTTCATTAATTTTTTCGTCTGTTGTTGAAGTGCTCGGGCGTCCGGCACGCTCTTCGTCGTTCACATCTTCTCGGCCTTCTGAGAACATTTTGTACCACCGATAAACGTTGCTTCGGTCCAAGGTAGCTTCTCCGTATGCCACAGTCAACATTCGGAATGCATCCGCGCACTTAATTTCGTTTTTCACACAAAATTTGATACAGGTTCTTTGATCCATTTTTTTGAATAGGTAAAAATCGAAGACGATACAAAACACGTGCAAGCAAAGCAGCTGTCAACAATTAAGTGAACATTCAAAATGGCCGAGCTTGTCGGCATAAGTGAGAGACATGAGTACTAACATAACGCCACAAAAAGATCGAAATTCGAATATACGTAACCCGCGAAAATTCAAAATTCGCGATACTTTTTGAACACACCTCGTAAGTCTTTCCTTTTTCAGTTCAGAAATTCGATACATCATGATAAAAGGTATATATCTTCTGTGGGCTATCAGAACACAGAGATATTGAAGAAATTCGGAAAAAAACCAATTTTACTCAAAAATTTCGAACTTTAACTGATATAACTCTTTCGTCTTTCACTTTAGCGATTCAATCCATTATGATAGAAGTTAGAACTCTTCTCGGGGCTATCAGAACACAGAGATATTGGAGAAATTCGCAAAAAAATTTTACTCAAAGATTTCGAAATTTGACTGATATAAGTCTTTCCTTTTTCAGTTCAGAAATTCGATACATCATGATAAAAGGTATATATCTTCTGTGGGCTATCAGAACACAGAGATATTGAAGAAATTCGGAAAAAAACCAATTTTACTCAAAAATTTCGAACTTTGACTGATATAACTCTTTCGTCTTTCACTTTAGCGATTCGATCCAATATGATAAAAGTTAGAACTCTTCTCGGGGCTATCAGAACAGAGAGATATTGGAGAAATTCGCAAAAAAAATTTTACTCAAAAATTTCGAAATTTGACTGATATAAGTCTTTCCTTTTTCAGTTCAGAAATTCGATACATCATGATAAACGGTATATATCTTCTGTGGGCTATCAGAACACAGAGATATTGAATAAATTCGGAAAAAAACCAAGTTTACTCAAAAATTTCGAACGTTGACTGATATAACACTTTCGTCTTTCACTTTAGCGATTCGATCCATTATGATAAAGGTTAGAACTCTTCTCGGGGCTATCAGAACACAGAGATATTGGAGAAATTCGCACAAAAAATTTTCCTCAAAATTTTCGAACTTTGACTGATATAACTCTTTCGTCTTTCACTTTAGCGATTCGATCCATTATGATAAAGGTTAGAACTCTTCTCGGGGCTATCAGAACAGAGAGATATTGAAGAAATTCGCAAAAAAAATTTTACTCGAAAATTTCGAAATTTGACTGATATAAGTCTTTCCTTTTTCAGTTCAGAAATTCGACACATCATGATAAAAGGTATATATCTTCTGTGGGCTATCAGAACACAGAGATATTGAAGAAATTCGGAAAAAAACCAATTTTACTCAAAAATTTCGAACTTTGACTGATATAACTCTTTCGTCTTTCACTTTAGCGATTCGATCCATTATGATAAAAGTTAGAACTCTTCTCGGGGCTATCAGAACAGAGAGATATTGGAGAAATTCGCAAAAAAAATTTTACTCAAAAATTTCGAAATTTGACTGATATAAGTCTTTCCTTTTTCAGTTCAGAAATTCGATACATCATGATAAAAGGTATATATCTTCTGTGGGCTATCAGAACACAGAGATATTGAAGAAATTCGGAAAAAAACCAATTTTACTCAAAAATATCGAACTTTGACTGATATAACACTTTCGTCTTTCACTTTAGCGATTCGATCCATTTGATAAAGGTTAGAACTCTTCTCGGGGCTATCAGAACAGAGAGATATTGGAGAAATTCGCAAAAAAAATTTTACTCGAAAATTTCGAAATTTGACTGATATAAGTCTTTCCTTTTTCAGTTCAGAAATTCGATACATCATGATAAAAGGTATATATCTTCTGTGGGCTATCAGAACACAGAGATATTGAAGAAATTCGGAAAAAAACCAATTTTACTCAAAAATTTCGAACTTTGACTGATATAACTCTTTCGTCTTTCACTTTAGCGATTCGATCCATTATGATAAAAGTTAGAACTCTTCTCGGGGCTATCAGAACAGAGAGATATTGGAGAAATTCGCAAAAAAAATTTTACTCAAAAATTTCGAAATTTGACTGATATAAGTCTTTCCTTTTTCAGTTCAGAAATTCGATACATCATGATAAATGGTATATATCTTCTGTGGGCTATCAGAACACAGAGATATTGAATAAATTCGGAAAAAAACCAATTTTACTCAAAAATTTCGAACGTTGACTGATATAACACTTTCGTCTTTCACTTTAGCGATTCGATCCATTATGATAAAGGTTAGAACTCTTCTCGGGGCTATCAGAACACAGAGATATTGGAGAAATTCGCACAAAAAATTTTCCTCAAAATTTTCGAACTTTGACTGATATAACTCTTTCGTCTTTCACTTTAGCGATTCGATCCATTGTGATAAAGGTTAGAACTCTTCTCGGGGCTATCAGAACAGAGAGATATTGAAGAAATTCGCAAAAAAAATTTTACTCGAAAATTTCGAAATTTGACTGATATAAGTCTTTCCTTTTTCAGTTCAGAAATTCGACACATCATGATAAAAGGTATATATCTTCTGTGGGCTATCAGAACACAGAGATATTGAAGAAATTCGGAAAAAAACCAATTTTACTCAAAAATTTCGAACTTTGACTGATATAACTCTTTCGTCTTTCACTTTAGCGATTCGATCCATTATGATAAAAGTTAGAACTCTTCTCGGGGCTATCAGAACAGAGAGATATTGGAGAAATTCGCAAAAAAAATTTTACTCAAAAATTTCGAAATTTGACTGATATAAGTCTTTCCTTTTTCAGTTCAGAAATTCGATACATCATGATAAAAGGTATATATCTTCTGTGGGCTATCAGAACACAGAGATATTGAAGAAATTCGGAAAAAAACCAATTTTACTCAAAAATTTCGAACTTTGACTGATATAACACTTTCGTCTTTCACTTTAGCGATTCGATCCATTATGATAAAGGTTAGAACTCTTCTCGGGGCTATCAGAACAGAGAGATATTGGAGAAATTCGCAAAAAAAATTTTACTCGAAAATTTCGAAATTTGACTGATATAAGTCTTTCCTTTTTCAGTTCAGAAATTCGATACATCATGATAAAAGGTATATATCTTCTGTGGGCTGTCAGAACACAGAGATATTGAAGAAATTCGGAAAAAAACCAATTTTACTCAAAAATTTCGAACTTTGACTGATATAACTCTTTCGTCTTTCACTTTAGCGATTCGATCCATTATGATAAAAGTTAGAACTCTTCTCGGGGCTATCAGAACACAGAGATATTGGAGAAATTCGCAAAAAAAATTTTACTCAAAGATTTCGAAATTTGACTGATATAAGTCTTTCCTTTTTCAGTTCAGAAATTCGACACATCATGATAAAAGGTATATATCTTCTGTGGGCTATCAGAACACAGAGATATTGAAGAAATTCGGAAAAAAACCAATTTTACTCAAAAATTTCGAACTTTGACTGATATAACTCTTTCGTCTTTCACTTTAGCGATTCGATCCAATATGATAAAAGTTAGAACTCTTCTCGGGGCTATCAGAACAGAGAGATATTGGAGAAATTCGCAAAAAAAATTTTACTCAAAAATTTCGAAATTTGACTGATACAAGTCTTTCCTTTTTCAGTTCAGAAATTCGATACATCATGATAAACGGTATATATCTTCTGTGGGCTATCAGAACACAGAGATATTGAATAAATTCGGAAAAAAACCAATTTTACTCAAAAATTTCGAACATTGACTGATATAACACTTTCGTCTTTCACTTTAGCGATTCGATCCTTTATGATAAAGGTTAGAACTCTTCTCGGGGCTATCAGAACACAGAGATATTGGAGAAATTCGCACAAAAAATTTTCCTCAAAATTTTCGAACTTTGACTGATATAACTCTTTCGTCTTTCACTTTAGCGATTCGATTCATTATGATAAAGGTTAGAACTCTTCTCTGGGCTATCAGAACAGAGAGATATTGAAGAAATTCGCAAAAAAAATTTTACTCGAAAATTTCGAAATTTGACTGATATAAGTCTTTCCTTTTTCAGTTCAGAAATTCGACACATCATGATAAAAGGTATATATCTTCTGTGGGCTATCAGAACACAGAGATATTGAAGAAATTCGGAAAAAAAACCATTTTACTCAAAAATTTCGAACTTTGACTGATATAACTCTTTCGTCTTTCACTTTAGCGATTCGATCCATTATGATAAAAGTTAGAACTCTTCTCGGGGCTATCAGAACAGAGAGATATTGGAGAAATTCGCAAAAAAAATTTTACTCAAAGATTTCGAAATTTGACTGATATAAGTCTTTCCTTTTTCAGTTCAGAAATTCGATACATCATGATAAAAGGTATATATCTTCTGTGGGCTGTCAGAACACAGAGATATTGAAGAAATTCGGAAATAAACCAATTTTACTCAAAAATTTCGAACTTTAACTGATATAACTCTTTCGTCTTTCACTTTAGCGATTCAATCCATTATGATAGAAGTTAGAACTCTTCTCGGGGCTATCAGAACACAGAGATATTGGAGAAATTCGCAAAAAAAATTTTACTCAAAGATTTCGAAATTTGACTGTTATAAGTCTTTCCTTTTTCAGTTCAGAAATTCGATACATCATGATAAAAGGTATATATCTTCTGTGGGCTATCAGAACACAGAGATATTGAATAAATTCGGAAAAAAACCAATTTTACTCAGAAATTTCGAACATTGACTGATATAACACTTTCGTCTTTCACTTTAGCGATTCGATCCATTATGATAAAGGTTAGAACTCTTCTCGGGGCTATCAGAACACAGAGATATTGGAGAAATTCGCACAAAAAGTTTTCCTCAAAATTTTCGAACTTTGACTGATATAACTCTTTCGTCTTTCACTTTAGCGATTCGATCCATTTGATAAAGGTTAGAACTCTTCTCGGGGCTATCAGAACAGAGAGATATTGAAGAAATTCGCAAAAAAATTTTACTCGAAAATTTCGAAATTTGACTGATATAAGTCTTTCCTTTTTCAGTTCAGAAATTCGACACATCATGATAAAAGGTATATATCTTCTGTGGGCTATCAGAACACAGAGATATTGAAGAAATTCGGAAAAAAACCAATTTTACTCAAAAATTTCGAACTTTGACTGATATAACTCTTTCGTCTTTCACTTTAGCGATTCGATCCATTATGATAAAAGTTAGAACTCTTCTCGGGGCTATCAGAACAGAGAGATATTGGAGAAATTCGCAAAAAAAAGTTTTACTCAAAGATTCCGAAATTTGACTGATATAAGTCTTTCCTTTTTCAGTTCAGAAATTCGATACACTATGATAAAAGGTATATATCTTCTGTGGGCTATCAGAACACAGAGATATTGAAGAAATTCGGAAAAAAACCAATTTTAATCAATAATTTCGAACTTTGACTGATATAACTCTTTCGTCTTTCACTTTAGCGATTCGATCCAATATGATAAAAGTTAGAACTCTTCTCGGGGCTATCAGAACAGAGAGATATTGGAGAAATTCGCAAAAAAAATTTTACTCAAAAATTTCGAAATTTGACTGATATAAGTCTTTCCTTTTTCAGTTCAGAAATTCGATACATCATGATAAATGGTATATATCTTCTGTGGGCTATCAGAACACAGAGATATTGAATAAATTCGGAAAAAAACCAATTTTACTCAAAAATTTCGAACATTGACTGATATAACACTTTCGTCTTTCACTTTAGCGATTCGATCCTTTATGATAAAGGTTAGAATTCTTCTCGGGGCTATCAGAACACAGAGATATTGGAGAAATTCGCACAAAAAATTTTCCTCAAAATTTTCGAACTTTGACTGATATAACTCTTTCGTCTTTCACTTTAGCGATTCGATCCAATATGATAAAAGTTAGAACTCTTCTCGGGGCTATCAGAACAGAGAGATATTGGAGAAATTCGCAAAAAAAATTTTACTCAAAAATTTCGAAATTTGACTGATATAAGTCTTTCCTTTTTCAGTTCAGAAATTCGATACATCATGATAATTGGTATATATCTTCTGTGGGCTATCAGAACACAGAGATATTGAATAAATTCGGAAAAAAACCAATTTTACTCAAAAATTTCGAACATTGACTGATATAACACTTTCGTCTTTCACTTTAGCGATTCGATCCTTTATGATAAAGGTTAGAACTCTTCTCGGGGCTATCAGAACACAGAGATATTGGAGAAATTCGCACAAAAAATTTTCCTCAAAATTTTCGAACTTTAACTGATATAACTCTTTCGTCTTTCACTTTAGCGATTCGATTCATTATGATAAAGGTTAGAACTCTTCTCTGGGCTATCAGAACAGAGAGATATTGAAGAAATTCGCAAAAAAAATTTTACTCAAAAATTTCGAAATTTGACTGATATAAGTCTTTCCTTTTTCAGTTCAGAAATTCGATACATCATGATAAAAGGTATATATCTTCTGTGGGCTATCAGAACACAGAGATATTGAAGAAATTCGGAAAAAAACCAATTTTACTCAAAAATTTCGAACTTTGACTGATATAACACTTTCGTCTTTCACTTTAGCGTTTCGATCCATTATGATAAAGGTTAGAACTCTTCTCGGGGCTATCAGAACACAGAGATATTGGAGAAATTCGCAAAAAGATTTTACTCAAAGATTTCGAAATTTGACTGATATAAGTCTTTCCTTTTTCAGTTCAGAAATTCGATACACCATGATAAAAGGTATATATCTTCTGTGGGCTATCAGAACACAGAGATATTGAAGAAATTCGGAAAAAAACCAATTTTACTCAAAAATTTCGAACTTTGACTGATATAACTCTTTCGTCTTTCACTTTAGCGATTCGATCCTTTATGATAAAAGTTAGAACTCTTCTCGGGGCTATCAGAACACAGAGATATAGGAGAAATTCACAAAAAAAATTTTACTCAAAGATTTCGAAATTTGACTGATATAAGTCTTTCCTTTTTCAGTTCAGAAATTCGATACATCATGATAAAAGGTATATATCTTCTGTGGGCTGTCAGAACACAGAGATATTGAAGAAATTCGGAAAAAAACCAATTTTACTCAAAAATTTCGAACTTTAACTGATATAACTCTTTCGTCTTTCACTTTAGCGATTCAATCCATTATGATAGAAGTTAGAACTCTTCTCGGGGCTATCAGAACACAGAGATATTGGAGAAATTCGCAAAAAAAATTTTACTCAAAGATTTCGAAATTTGACTGTTATAAGTCTTTCCTTTTTCAGTTCAGAAATTCGATACATCATGATAAAAGGTATATATCTTCTGTGGGCTATCAGAACACAGAGATATTGAATAAATTCGGAAAAAAACCAATTTTACTCAGAAATTTCGAACATTGACTGATATAACACTTTCGTCTTTCACTTTAGCGATTCGATCCATTATGATAAAGGTTAGAACTCTTCTCGGGGCTATCAGAACAAAGAGATATTGGAGAAATTCGCACAAAAAATTTTCCTCAAAATTTTCGAACTTTGACTGATATAACTCTTTCGTCTTTCACTTTAGCGATTCGATCCATTCTGATAAAAGTTAGAACTCTTCTCGGGGCTATCAGATCAGAGAGATATTGAAGAAATTCACCAAAAAAATTTTACTCGAAAATTTCGAAATTTGACTGATATAAGTCTTTCCTTTTTCAGTTCAGAAATTCGACACATCATGATAAAAGGTATATATCTTCTGTGGGCTATCAGAACACAGAGATATTGAAGAAATTCGGAAAAAAACCAATTTTACTCAATAATTTCGAACTTTGACTGATATAACACTTTCGTCTTTCACTTTAGCGATTCGATCCATTATGATAAAAGTTAGAACTCTTCTCGGGGCTATCAGAACAGAGAGATATTGGAGAAATTCGCAAAAAAAAGTTTTACTCAAAGATTTCGAAATTTGACTGATATAAGTCTTTCCTTTTTCAGTTCAGAAATTCGATACACTATGATAAAAGGTATATATCTTCTGTGGGCTATCAGAACACAGAGATATTGAAGAAATTCGGAAAAAAACCAATTTTACTCAATAATTTCGAACTTTGACTGATATAACTCTTTCGTCTTTCACTTTAGCGATTCGATCCAATATGATAAAAGTTAGAACTCTTCTCGGGGCTATCAGAACAGAGAGATATTGGAGAAATTCGCAAAAAAAATTTTACTCAAAAATTTCGAAATTTGACTGATATAAGTCTTTCCTTTTTCAGTTCAGAAATTCGATACATCATGATAAATGGTATATATCTTCTGTGGGCTATCAGAACACAGAGATATTGAATAAATTCGGAAAAAAACCAATTTTACTCAAAAATTTCGAACATTGACTGATATAACACTTTCGTCTTTCACTTTAGCGATTCGATCCTTTATGATAAAGGTTAGAACTCTTCTCGGGGCTATCAGAACACAGAGATATTGGAGAAATTCGCACAAAAAATTTTCCTCAAAATTTTCGAACTTTGACTGATATAACTCTTTCGTCTTTCACTTTAGCGATTCGATTCATTATGATAAAGGTTAGAACTCTTCTCTGGGCTATCAGAACAGAGAGATATTGGAGAAATTCGCAAAAAAAATTTTACTCAAAAATTTCGAAATTTGACTGATATAAGTCTTTCCTTTTTCAGTTCAAAAATTCGATACATCATGATAAAAGGTATATATCTTCTGTGGGCTATCAGAACACAGAGATATTGAAGAAATTCGGAAAAAAACCAATTTTACTCAAAAATTTCGAACTTTGACTGATATAACACTTTCGTCTTTCACTTTAGCGTTTCGATCCATTATGATAAAGGTTACAACTCTTCTCGGGGCTATCAGAACACAGAGATATTGGAGAAATTCGCAAAAAGATTTTACTCAAAGATTTCGAAATTTGACTGATATAAGTCTTTCCTTTTTCAGTTCAGAAATTCGATACACCATGATAAAAGGTATATATCTTCTGTGGGCTATCAGAACACAGAGATATTGAAGAAATTCGGAAAAAAACCAATTTTACTCAAAAATTTCGAACTTTGACTGATATAACTCTTTCGTCTTTCACTTTAGCGATTCGATCCTTTATGATAAAAGTTAGAACTCTTCTCGGGGCTATCAGAACACAGAGATATAGGAGAAATTCACAAAAAAAATTTTACTCAAATATTTCGAAATTTGACTGATATAAGTCTTTTCTTTTTCAGTTCAGAAATTCGATACATCATGATAAAAGGTATATATCTTCTGTGGGCTGTCAGAACACAGAGATATTGAAGAAATTCGGAAAAAAACCAATTTTACTCAAAAATTTCGAACTTTAACTGATATAACCCTTTCGTCTTTCACTTTAGCGATTCAATCCATTATGATAGAAGTTAGAACTCTTCTCGGGGCTATCAGAACACAGAGATATTGGAGAAATTCGCAAAAAAAATTTTACTCAAAGATTTCGAAATTTGACTGTTATAAGTCTTTCCTTTTTCAGTTCAGAAATTCGATACATCATGATAAAAGGTATATATCTTCTGTGGGCTATCAGAACACAGAGATATTGAATAAATTCGGAAAAAAACCAATTTTACTCAGAAATTTCGAACATTGACTGATATAACACTTTCGTCTTTCACTTTAGCGATTCGATCCATTATGATAAAGGTTAGAACTCTTCTCGGGGCTATCAGAACACAGAGATATTGGAGAAATTCGCACAAAAAATTTTCCTCAAAATTTTCGAACTTTGACTGATATAACTCTTTCGTCTTTCACTTTAGCGATTCGATCCATTTGATAAAGGTTAGAACTCTTCTCGGGGCTATCAGAACAGAGAGATATTGAAGAAATTCGCAAAAAAAATTTTACTCGAAAATTTCGAAATTTGACTGATATAAGTCTTTCCTTTTTCAGTTCAGAAATTCGACACATCATGATAAAAGGTATATATCTTCTGTGGGCTATCAGAACACAGAGATATTGAAGAAATTCGGAAAAAAACCAATTTTACTCAAAAATTTCGAACTTTGACTGATATAACTCTTTCGTCTTTCACTTTAGCGATTCGATCCATTATGATAAAAGTTAGAACTCTTCTCGGGGCTATCAGAACAGAGAGATATTGGAGAAATTCGCAAAAAAAAGTTTTACTCAAAGATTTCGAAATTTGACTGATATAAGTCTTTCCTTTTTCAGTTCAGAAATTCGATACACTATGATAAAAGGTATATATCTTCTGTGGGCTATCAGAACACAGAGATATTGAAGAAATTCGGAAAAAAACCAATTTTAATCAATAATTTCGAACTTTGACTGATATAACTCTTTCGTCTTTCACTTTAGCGATTCGATCCAATATGATAAAAGTTAGAACTCTTCTCGGGGCTATCAGAACAGAGAGATATTGGAGAAATTCGCAAAAAAATTTTACTCAAAAATTTCGAAATTTGACTGATATAAGTCTTTCCTTTTTCAGTTCAGAAATTCGATACATCATGATAAATGGTATATATCTTCTGTGGGCTATCAGAACACAGAGATATTGAATAAATTCGGAAAAAAACCAATTTTACTCAAAAATTTCGAACATTGACTGATATAACACTTTCGTCTTTCACTTTAGCGATTCGATCCATTATGATAAAGGTTAGAACTCTTCTCGGGGCTATCAGAACACAGAGATATTGGAGAAATTTGCACAAAAAATTTTCCTCAAAATTTTCGAACTTTGACTGATATAACTCTTTCGTCTTTCACTTTAGCGATTCGATTCATTATGATAAATGTTAGAACTCTTCTCGGGGCTATCAGAACAGAGAGATATTGAAGAAATTCGCAAAAAAAATTTTACTCAAAAATTTCGAAATTTGACTGATATAAGTCTTTCCTTTTTCAGTTCAGAAATTCGATACATCATGATAAAAGGTATATATCTTCTGTGGGCTATCAGAACACAGAGATGTTGAAGAAATTCAGAAAAAAACCAATTTTACTCAAAAATTTCGAACTTTGACTGATATAACTCTTTCGTCTTTCACTTTAGCGATTCGATCCTTTATGATAAAAGTTAGAACTCTTCTCGGGGCTATCAGAACACAGAGATATTGGAGAAATTCGCAAAAAAAATTTTACTCTAAGATTTCGAAATTTGACTGATATAAGTCTTTCCTTTTTCAGTTCAGAAATTCGATACATCATGATAAACGGTATATATCTTCTGTGGGCTATCAGAACACAGAGATGTTGAAGAAATTCAGAGAAAAACCAATTTTACTCAAAAATTCCGAACTTTGACTGATATAACACTTTCGTCTTTCACTTTAGCGATTCGATCCTTTATGATAAAAGTTAGAACTCTTCTCGGGGCTATCAGAACACAGAGATATAGGAGAAATTCACAAAAAAAATTTTACTCAAAGATTTCGAAATTTGACTGATATAAGTCTTTCCTTTTTCAGTTCAGAAATTCGATACATCATGATAAAAGGTATATATCTTCTGTGGGCTGTCAGAACACCTAGATATTGAAGAAATTCGGAAAAAAACCAATTTTACTCAAAAATTTCGAACTTTAACTGATATAACTCTTTCGTCTTTCACTTTAGCGATTCAATCCATTATGATAGAAGTTAGAACTCTTCTCGGGGCTATCAGAACACAGAGATATTGGAGAAATTCGCAAAAAAATTTAACTCAAAGATTTCGAAATTAGACTGTTATAAGTCTTTCCTTTTTCAGTTCAGAAATTCGATACATCATGATAAAAGGTATATATCTTCTGTGGGCTATCAGAACACAGAGATATTGAATAAATTCGGAAAAAAACCAATTTTACTCAGAAATTTCGAACATTGACTGATATAACACTTTCGTCTTTCACTTTAGCGATTCGATCCATTGTGATAAAGGTTAGAACTCTTCTCGGGGCTATCAGAACACAGAGATATTGGAGAAATTCGCACAAAAAATTTTCCTCAAAATTTTCGAACTTTGACTGATATAACTCTTTCGTCTTTCACTTTAGCGATTCGATCCATTTGATAAAGATTAGAACTCTTCTCGGGGCTATCAGAACAGAGAGATATTGAAGAAATTCGCAAAAAAAATTTTACTCGAAAATTTCGAAATTTGACTGATATAAGTCTTTCCTTTTTCAGTTCAGAAATTCGACACATCATGATAAAAGGTATATATCTTCTGTGGGCTATCAGAACACAGAGATATTGAAGAAATTCGGAAAAAAACCAATTTTACTCAAAAATTTCGAACTTTGACTGATATAACTCTTTCGTCTTTCACTTTAGCGATTCGATCCATTATGATAAAAGTTAAAACTCTTCTCGGGGCTATCAGAACAGAGAGATATTGGAGAAATTCGCAAAAAAAAGTTTTACTCAAAGATTTCGAAATTTGACTGATATAAGTCTTTCCTTTTTCAGTTCAGAAATTCGATACACTATGATAAAAGGTATATATCTTCTGTGGGCTATCAGAACACAGAGATATTGAAGAAATTCGGAAAAAAACCAATTTTACTCAATAATTTCGAACTTTGCCTGATATAACTCTTTCGTCTTTCACTTTAGCGATTCGATCCATTATGATAAAAGTTAGAGCTCTTCTCGGGGCTATCAGAACAGAGAGATATTGGAGAAATTCGCAAAAAAAATTTTACTCAAAAATTTCGAAATTTGACTGATATAAGTCTTTCCTTTTTCAGTTCAGAAATTCGATACATCATGATAAACGGTATATATCTTCTGTGGGATATCAGAACACAGAGATATTGAAAAAATTCAGAAAAAAACCAATTTTACTCAAAAATTTCGAACTTTGACTGATATAACACTTTCGTCTTTCACTTTAGCGATTCGATCCATTATGATAAAGGTTAGAACTCTTCTCGGGGCTATCAGAACAGAGAGATATTGAAGAAATTCGCAAAAAAATTTTACTCGAAAATTTCGAAATTTGACTGATATAAGTCTTTCCTTTTTCAGTTCAGAAATTCGACACATCATGATAAAAGGTATATATCTTCTGTGGGCTATCAGAACACAGAGATGTTGAAGAAATTCAGAAAAAAACCAATTTTACTCAAAAATTTCGAACTTTGACTGATATAACTCTTTCGTCTTTCACTTTAGCGATTCGATCCTTTATGATAAAAGTTAGAACTCTTCTCGGGGCTATCAGAACACAGAGATATTGGAGAAATTCGCAAAAAAAATTTTACTCAAAGATTTCGAAATTTGACTGATATAAGTCTTTCCTTTTTCAGTTCAGAAATTCGATACATCATGATAAAAGGTATATATCTTCTGTGGGCTATCAGAACACAGAGATATTGAAGAAATTCGGAAAAAAACCAATTTTACTCAAAAATTTCGAACTATAACTGATATAACTCTTTCGTCTTTCACTTTAGCGATTCGATCCATTATGATAGAAGTTAGAACTCTTCTCGGGGCTATCAGAACACAGAGATATTGGAGAAATCCGCAAAAAAAATTTTACTCAAAGATTTCGAAATTTGACTGATATAAGTCTTTCCTTTTTCAGTTCAGAAATTCGACACATCATGATAAAAGGTATATATCTTCTGTGGGCTATCAGAACACAGAGATATTGAAGAAATTCGGAAAAAAACCAATTTTACTCAAAAATTTCGAACTTTGACTGATATAACTCTTTCGTCTTTCACTTTAGCGATTCGATCCATTATGATAAAAGTTAGAACTCTTCTCGGGGCTATCAGAACACAGAGATATTGGAGAAATTCGCACAAAAAATTTTCCTCAAAATTTTCGAACTTTGACTGATATAACTCTTTCGTCTTTCACATTAGCGATTCAATTCATTATGATAAAGGTTAGAACTCTTCTCGGGGCTATCAGAACAGAGAGATATTGAAGAAATTCGCAAAAAAAATTTTACTCGAAAATTTCGAAATTTGACTGATATAAGTCTTTCCTTTTTCAGTTCAGAAATTCGACACATCATGATAAAAGGTATATATCTTCTGTGGGCTATCAGAACACAGTGATATTGAAGAAATTCGGAAAAAAACCAATTTTACTCAAAAATTTCGAACTTTGACTGATATAACTCTTTCGTCTTTCACTTTAGCGATTCGATCCATTATGATAAAAGTTAGAGCTCTTCTCGGGGCTATCAGAACAGAGAGATATTGGAGAAATTCGCAAAAAAAATTTTACTCAAAAATTTCGAAATTTGACTGATATAAGTCTTTCCTTTTTCAGTTCAGAAATTCGATACATCATGATAAACGGTATATATCTTCTGTGGGCTATCAGAACACAGAGATGTTGAAAAAATTCAGAAAAAAACCAATTTTACTCAAAAATTTCGAACTTTGACTGATATAACACTTTCGTCTTTCACTTTAGCGATTCGATCCATTATGATAAAGGTTAGAACTCTTCTCGGGGCTATCAGAACAGAGAGATATTGAAGAAATTCGCAAAAAAAATTTTACTCAAAAATTTCGAAATTTGACTGATATAAGTCTTTCCTTTTTCAGTTCAGAAATTCGATACATCATGATAAATGGTATATATCTTCTGTGGGCTATCAGAACACAGAGATATTGAATAAATTCGGAAAAAAACCAATTTTACTCAAAAATTTCGAACATTGACTGATATAACACTTTCGTCTTTCACTTTAGCGATTCGATCCATTATGATAAAGGTTAGAACTCTTCTCGGGGCTATCAGAACACAGAGATATTGGAGAAATTTGCACAAAAAATTTTCCTCAAAATTTTCGAACTTTGACTGATATAACTCTTTCGTCTTTCACTTTAGCGATTCGATTCATTATGATAAATGTTAGAACTCTTCTCGGGGCTATCAGAACAGAGAGATATTGAAGAAATTCGCAAAAAAAATTTTACTCGAAAATTTCGA
This sequence comes from Solenopsis invicta, assembly GCF_016802725.1. NCBI lineage: Eukaryota > Metazoa > Arthropoda > Insecta > Hymenoptera > Formicidae > Solenopsis > Solenopsis invicta. Next base: position 11,774,421 of record NC_052677.1, read on the forward strand.
AATTTGACTGATATAAGTCTTTCCTTTTTCAGTTCAGAAATTCGATACATCATGATAAAAGGTATATATCTTCTGTGGGCTATCAGAACACAGAGATGTTGAAGAAATTCAGAAAAAAACCAATTTTACTCAAAAATTTCGAACTTTGACTGATATAACTCTTTCGTCTTTCACTTTAGCGATTCGATCCTTTATGATAAAAGTTAGAACTCTTCTCGGGGCTATCAGAACACAGAGATATTGGAGAAATTCGCAAAAAAAAGTTTTACTCAAAGATTTCGAAATTTGACTGATATAAGTCTTTCCTTTTTCAGTTCAGAAATTCGATACATCATGATAAACGGTATATATCTTCTGTGGGCTATCAGAAAACAGAGATGTTGAAGAAATTCAGAAAAAAACCAATTTTACTCAAAAATTTCGAACTTTGACTGATATAACACTTTCGTCTTTCACTTTAGCGATTCGATCCTTTATGATAAAAGTTAGAACTCTTCTCGGGGCTATCAGAACACAGAGATATAGGAGAAATTCACAAAAAAAATTTTACTCAAAGATTTCGAAATTTGACTGATATAAGTCTTTCCTTTTTCAGTTCAGAAATTCGATACATCATTATAAAAGGTATATATCTTCTGTGGGCTGTCAGAACACCTAGATATTGAAGAAATTCGGAAAAAAACCAATTTTACTCAAAAATTTCGAACTTTAACTTATATAACTCTTTCGTCTTTCACTTTAGCGATTCAATCCATTATGATAGAAGTTAGAACTCTTCTCGGGGCTATCAGAACACAGAGACATTGGAGAAATTCGCAAAAAAAATTTTACTCAAAGATTTCGAAATTTGACTGTTATAAGTCTTTCCTTTTTCAGTTCAGAAATTCGATACATCATGATAAAAGGTATATATCTTCTGTGGGCTATCAGAACACAGAGATATTGAATAAATTCGGAAAAAAACCAATTTTACTCAGAAATTTCGAACATTGACTGATATAACACTTTCGTCTTTCACTTTAGCGATTCGATCCATTGTGATAAAGGTTAGAACTCTTCTCGGGGCTATCAGAACACAGAGATATTGGAGAAATTCGCACAAAAAATTTTCCTCAAAATTTTCGAACTTTGACTGATATAACTCTTTCGTCTTTCACTTTAGCGATTCGATCCATTTGATAAAGATTAGAACTCTTCTCGGGGCTATCAGAACAGAGAGATATTGAAGAAATTCGCAAAAAAAATTTTACTCGAAAATTTCGAAATTTGACTGATATAAGTCTTTCCTTTTTCAGTTCAGAAATTCGACACATCATGATAAAAGGTATATATCTTCTGTGGGCTATCAGAACACAGAGATATTGAAGAAATTCGGAAAAAAACCAATTTTACTCAAAAATTTCGAACTTTGACTGATATAACTCTTTCGTCTTTCACTTTAGCGATTCGATCCATTATGATAAAAGTTAAAACTCTTCTCGGGGCTATCAGAACAGAGAGATATTGTAGAAATTCGCAAAAAAAAGTTTTACTCAAAGATTTCGAAATTTGACTGATATAAGTCTTTCCTTTTTCAGTTCAGAAATTCGATACACTCATGATAAAAGGTATATATCTTCTGTGGGCTATCAGAACACAGAGATATTGAAGAAATTCGGAAAAAAACCAATTTTACTCAATAATTTCGAACTTTGACTGATATAACTCTTTCGTCTTTCACTTTAGCGATTCGATCCATTATGATAAAAGTTAGAGCTCTTCTCGGGGCTATCAGAACAGAGAGATATTGGAGAAATTCGCAAAAAAAATTTTACTCAAAAATTTCGAAATTTGACTGATATAAGTCTTTCCTTTTTCAGTTCAGAAATTCGATACATC